>NC_092054.1:106126769-106316645 GCF_003086295.3 Arachis hypogaea | reverse complement strand
GTCATACTCATCAAAGAGGATACACTTGTTGCCCTAATATACTATACCAGTTTGGCGTTCATATTCGCCGTTAGAATAGTTGCCTATAATATAACCTGCACCAGGCTTTAGCCAGGTCTTCGTGGTGCTGAGGTGGATGTGCACAAACACTTTATCCCTGTTGGGTGCTTTGATGTCCAAATTGTTGACAAAGAAGTAGTAAAAATCGGATAGTATTCACAGTTAACAGTGAAACTAAAATAGCCAACAGCAAGAATAAGAAGCAGCATCAAGGAAGGTAATGAATGGGGAATAATTGACGTAGCACTAGACGTCATCTCTATACTATCTTAATTTTTATATGAAGTGGTGATGATGACATGTCTTTATATAGAGAAATAAGATTAGGCCAGATTTATGATTTACTTGATTAAAAAATTATATGTTCATTTTCTTTCTATTTATACAAAAGAAAAAGTATCAATCGACAACTAGTTAATATTTTCCTTTTTGTTTAAATTTTCTTTTCTTTCTTAATCCTTTTTATCATTATTATTTATATTATTCTACAACGGATAGTATTTTAGTGATAAAAATACTGACGTGACACATTCTAACGTTAGTATGCATACCTCTCTATTTTTTATTTATTTCAAAAATGTATATTCTTTATAATTGTATATGAGAATCAATATTTAATATATAATTAGACTAATTATCAATTAGTGTATAAACTCGTACAGAAAATATTTAATATTTTATTTATATCTGAAATATTTTTAACGAAATCTATTTTTCAACATATTTAATTTTAAATTAAACTCAATATATTTCTTTTTATTCATGTGAATACTAAACAATAGTACAAAACAAAGAAATTCGCAAAATAATTGAATTAATTAAAGAAAAAGACATAGTATATAAAATAAATCAATGTCTTTATTTCTATGAGAATATGTGCGTACATATTTTTTTTTTGTCTCCAATATTGATCGTTGAACATCTATAGGTTGTATCTCAGCTCTTGGATCAAATAAAATTTATATATTATTTATATAAAAATTTCTATCCAACTACAAAAGAAAAAAAAATATGAAAAAAGACAATTAATAATAAAGAGACACCAACTGATTAAATAGTAGTTGATCATCTCAATTTATTAAAAACTTCTCTATACAAACACTAATCATGCAATTCTCAGAGACCCCCTCATAATTATGAACCTTTATCCATTGCTTGCTCTTAACTCTTGAAAGTGCCACATATAACTGTCTGCGTGTAAAGTCGGTCTTGGTAAGTATAGACCCATGGTTTTCAACATTAGTCTTTGTGTAACATCTTACCACACAGAGCTTTATGCTTAAATTCGTAAATCAGAGGTGGTGAGGTATTACAACCTCTAATAGTAAAACTGCGTACAAAGGCATATATGAAAAGAAGTTTAACTAGGAGCCTTGAAAAAAAGTTGAACAAACAAAAAGAAAACACGTCGCACACGAAACGATTAAGCGTAGAAGAAACAAAAAACAGCATATGTAAGGATAATATACATCTGATATAGTGTCAAATATACAAATAGCAAGCTCCAGACTCGACCTGTGAAGTAAAAGCCGGCCAGAGTATATATATACATACATATAACCCAACAATGTTTATCAAAATACAGAATATAAACCCTGTTTCTCCAAGTCAGCCTCTAGGAGGGGCAAAATACCAATATATTCATAGTGGAGAACCTATATACATATATATACATATACAAAGTACAAAACACAAAGTCCCAAAGTAGACCTTTGCTTCAGCAGAGCCTCCAATATGCTCAGCGAGATGCCTCGCGTCCTGCATCTGAAAACAACAATATATGTATGGAATGAGAATCGGGGATTTTCAATATGGTAAAGGTGGCCGTATAGATAATAAATAATGTTCCTAGAAGCCAGAGGCATTCTAAAACTCTAAGAACCCATATTCATTTCATAAAGTTTTCCTCTATACTAGAATTAAGGTGACTATGTCTAATGGATCTAATATAATCTAACTCTTCATTTCCTTTCTCAGCAATCCTCCAAACTCTAGGTGGAACAGCGCTTGGGGCGTTCTCTACTCGCCAAAGGGATCTCTCAGAAACAAATGCAAACCCAAACACATAGGCACGCCAAAACAAATACAAACCCAAACAAAACATACAAATGCATATGATGCATGCATGTCCTATGGCTGATGAGTCTCATCTGTCGTTTAATAATTTGATTATCTATTTCAGAATAAATCATTATAATTATATGCATTTGATTTCTGAAATTAAAAATATACGTTTTTTTTAATTAATAGTTTCCTTATTTATATATACCTTTATATTAATTATTTAATTAATAGTTTCCTTATTTTCAAAATATATATATATTTTAAAAAAATCTAAATATTTTTTTATTTATGTATACATATATATTAATCTTACATAAATATATTTAAGTCATTTAGGTTAATTATTTTCTGATTATGATTATTTTCTTTTGAGCCTACAATTATTTAATGATTCTTTTATTCTATTAATATCAACATACCTATAATCATTTTCATAAATCATAGTAGTTTTCTTATTATATATACATATATTAATTGCGGAATTAATAGTTTTTTTATTCTCAAAATATATTTATTTATTCAAATAATTCTAAATATTTCATTATTAGCAGATTAAAATAATTTTCACATAATTCTAACTATTTTATTTTTTCTTAGTTATACAGAGAGCAAATAAAATGAAAATAAATTTAAAAGTAAAAAAAGGAAATTTTATATTAAAATTTCAAATTAAAAAAATATTTTCAAAAATAATAGTCATAATATATAAATTGAGACAACAATTTAAAATTTCTCTAAAACTAATTTAATCAAAAGCTAATATTAGAACTAAATTATTTAAATAATGTTTAAGCTACTCTAGTCCTTAGATTGATGCGTGAGCATCTTTTACCCTTTTTCTAGTCATTTTTATATTATTTTTTATTATATTTTAATTACTTTTTTTTTATTTTAGTGCAAAATTCACCTTTGGATGCTACTTTTAGTTTCTGTTGTGTTTTTATGGTTTTAGGTGAAATTCGGAGCAGTTTGGAGAAGCCTGAAGTAAGAGAGGAAAATGCTGGCAGCTCCCCCCTGGGCACTGAACGCCAAACCTGGCGTTCAACGCCAGTAGGGGGCAAGAAATCAGAACGCGCTCTCCCTCTCTAGCTTTCAACGCCCAATCCTGGCGCTGAACGCTAGCCTGCAGACCGAGTTACACACTAATTGGGCCTCCAAGTGGATTTAGCAGCTCTTTGGCTCATCTTATCTTATCTTTGTAATTTTTATTTTAAAATAATATCTTTTAGGTTTAGCATTTATTATTAGGTTAGTATTTTAAGGAGACGATCAATTAGGTTTAGATGTCTCCTTTCTTTCAAACTTTTTCAGAAACCTATTTTTTTTGTAAGTTATGAGCAACTAAACCTCCTGGTTAAGGTTAGGAACTCTATTTATTTCTATGGATTAGAACTATTATACTTCTATTTTATCTATTGTTTGATTCTATTCTAAGGTGTTATTTTTGTTCTTAATCTTATGAATCTGGGTGGAACAAGAGTATGACCCTTATTCTACATGAGCACTTGTGATTCTCGAGAAAGTTATCTCGCTTGAGCTATAGCTTGAAAACACTCCTCCAAAATTGCTAATTACATGAACTAGCTTAGTTGGGATATGTGACATACAATCCTATAAACTTTGGGTAATTAGGGTTTTTGTGGCGCTAAAGTGATTTTCAGAACTTAACCCTCTGATCTAAATTGATTGACCACGAGAGTGGCATTTGATGAGGATTATAAGAGATTAAATCACTGAGAGATTATGGTTTAATCACTTATGGTTTGTCATAGAATGTATCATTCATTGTTAAAATAGTTGGTAAGACGTTTTGATCCGGAAAAGTAAATATCTTTGAGACTTTAACTGTTTTCTCATAATTGTTTTACACCAAACCTATTTATTTGCTTTATTTACTTGCTTTTACTACTTATGCATTTTTACACCTACAAACAACCTTTACTATTTGCCTGACTAAGTCCAACAGGATAGCTATTGCTTGCTCAATCTGACAATCCTTGTGGAATTGACCCTCACTCACCTGAAGTATTACTTGGATGACTGATGATGGCCGATTGTACGGGTTTGGATTTTGACAATAAAAGTAGAATTTGTCCGTTGCAAGTATAGTCCAAACCCAACAATCGAGAATCAATCAAATAATAAAGTCAATACAAAATAACCGAGAGTATGTAGCTCTCGGGTCGTTCTTCCCTAGGAGTTGCAATGAAGTGTATAATTATTGGCTATGGGAGAAAGAGCATGGGGATTGGGAATGAAAGCAAGAGATCAAGAGACGTAAATAGCAAGAGAGCAATTAAACATGCAAGGAATGTAAATGGCAACTCTTGGCAAGAATTGGGGAATTTAGGATTCCTATCCTAGTTATGGACCACAAACATGGCAATTGTGTGGGATCAATCCAAATTAGTCAATCCTCCTTGAGAATTAGTCAAAAGGGCATAATTGATCTCAATCCATAAGTCCTAGTCAACTCACTAATACTTAGTGAAAGACTAGCGTCAATGAAAACCAAACCAATTAGCCATTCCCACACTATGCGGAATGGACATTCACAACTCAATTCCACCCAAACACCCAATTTCTCAACCAAGAGTGTGAAAACTAAACATGCAAGAAATTAAATATCAAAGAAATAAAAGTCAAAAGCAATTAAATGCAAGGAAAGAAAACTTAAAATGTAAGAAAACATCTTGGCAAGTAATTGAGAGCTAAGGCTACCTATTCTAGACATTGACCACAAACACATGATGATTATGAAGAGTTAATCCTACTTAGTCAACCTTACATCAAAGATAAGTCAAATAGGTATAGTTAACTCCAATCCCTAAGTCCTATGTCAATACTAAGGGGTCACATAGAGTTTAGGGAAACCAAATTAACTAACTACTGTGATATATCAAACAAGAATGGACATCAATGACTCAAGGAACACCAAAGTCATCAATTTCAAGCCAAGATTGAATAAAAAACTAAGTGAAAACTAAGCCAAGTATTTTATCAAATACTTGGTGTGCATGAGAATAAAATAATATTAAATTGTAATAAAATAAATTCTAAAACTACCAAAGCAAGAAAGTGACAATGACAACTAAAGAAAGCAATAAATGACATGGAAACATAAATTTGCATTAATTGGAATTAAAATAACAAAAGTGTTCATAACATGAAAATGGACATAGAAGAGAAAATAACAAAAGAGATGAAGAAGATAAAGACAAGAGAGCATAGAAATATAAATGAAACTACACTAGAGCAAGAATTAAAGTGCTGAAATTAAAAGGAAACTAAGCTAAAAACCCTGATTCTAGAGAGAGGGGGGAGCTTCTCTCTCTAGAAACTAAGAGAAAACATAACAAAAACTAAACCTAATTTCCCCCCCTTCATTCAGCTTTCCTTTGGCCTGATATAGCTCCAGAAATGAGTTGGACTGGGTTCTGGAGGCCCAAAAATTGCTCCCAGTGATTTGCAATTAATGAGCTGACGTAACCCGGGCCACGCGTACGCGTGGTCACTGGTGCACGAAATTGTGATCATCAACAATGGTGCCAAAGACTTGGAGCTCTCAAACGTGAATCACACTTTGTCACAATTCCGTACAACTAAGCAGCAAGTGCACTGGGTCGTCCAAGTAATACCTTACGTGAGTAAGGGTCGATCCCACGGAGACTGTCGGCTTGAAGCAAACTATGGTCATCTTGTAAATCTCAGTCAGGCAGATTCAAATGGTTATGGAGGATTGATAATTAAAGATAAATAAAACATAAAATAAAGATAGAGATAGAGATACTTATGTAATTCATTGGTAGGAATTTCAGATAAGCGTATGAAGATGCTTTGTTCCTCCTGAACCTCTGCTTTCCTATTGCCTTCTTCCAATCATTCATACTCCTTTCCATGGAAAGCTTTATGTTGGGCATCACCGTTGTCAATGGCTACTTCCTGTCCTCTCAGTGAAAATATTCTACGCATGCTGTCACCACACGGTTAATCATCTGTCGGTTCTTGATCATGTTGGAATAGGATCCATTGATCCTTTTGCGTCTGTCACACGCCCAACACTCGTGAGTTTGAAGCTCGTCACAGTCATCCCTTCCCAGGTCCTACTCAGAATACCACAGACAAAGTTTAGATGTTCCGGATCTCAGGAATGGCCACCAATAATTCTAGCCTATACCACGAAGGTTCTAATCTTAGATTAGAAACCCAAGAGATACACATTCAAGCTTGTTTGCATGTAGAACGGAAATGGTTGTCAGGTACGCGTTCATAGGTGAGAATGGTGATGAGTGTCACATAATTATCAAATTCATCATGTTCTTGGGTGCGAATGAATATCTTCGAGAAGAAATAGACTTGAGTTGAATAGAAAAATAATAGTACTTTGCATTAATTCATGAAGAACAGCAGAGCTCCACACCTTAATCTATGGTGTGTAGAAACTCCACTATTGAAAATACATAAGAACAAAAGGATCTAGGCATGGCCGTGAAACCAGCCCCCAAACGTGAAAAAGGTCTATCAAAATCTGATCAAGTGTATCAAAGTCTTAAAATACAATAGCAAAAGGTCCTATTTATAGAAAACTAGTAGCCTAGGGTTACAGAAATAGGTAATTAATGCAGAAATCTTCTTCCGGGCCCACTTGGTGTGTGCTTGGGCTGAGCATTGAAGCTTTCATGTGTAGAGACTTTTCTTGGAGTTAAACGCCAGCTTTTATGCCAGTTTGGGCGTTTAACTCCAGCTTTTGTGCCAGTTCTGGCGTTTTGACGCTAGAATTCTTAAGCTGACTTGGAACGTCGGTTTGGGCCATCAAATCTTGGGCAAAGTATGGACTATTATATATTGCTGTAAAGCCTATGATGTCTACTTTCCAAAGCAATTGATAGCGTGCCAATTGGGCTTCTGTAGCTCCAGAAAATCCACTTTGAGTGCAGGGAGGTCAGAATCCAACAGCATCTGCAGTCCTTTTTCAGCCTCTGAATCAGATTTTTGCTCAGGTCCCTCAATTTCAGCCAGAAAATACCTGAAATCATAGAAAAACACACAAACTCATAGTAAAGTCCAGAAATGTGATTTTTATTTAAAAACTAATAAAAACTAACTAAAATATACTAAAAACATACTAAAAACAATGCCAAAAAGCGTATAAATTATCCGCTCATCAGTCACACGTACGCATCGCTGCGCAAAAATCCATCCACGCGTATGCGTGGGTCACACGTACGCGTCGCTCACAAATCCTTCATGTGCGTACGCACGCATGCTTGTGTGTACGCACGCGTGCTGAAACTTCCAAACTCTATTTCTTCATGGTTTCTTCCCTTTTGCATGCTCTTTTCCTCACTTCTTCAACCCATACTTGCCTTGGAAATATGAAATCACTTAACAAATACATCAAGGCACCAAATGGGATTAAAGTGAATTAAAATGGACGAAATTAAGCACAAAGGAGCATGTTTTCACAATTAAGCACAATTTAGGTAGAAATCTCAAAAGCATGCTATTTAGAAGAATAAATGTGGGTTTATATGATGAAATCCACTCAAATCAAACCAAAATATACCGGAAAATATGGACTCATTGATAAACCACTATTTTATGGTTTATCTTGTGTTTAATTGAATGGTTTCATCAAATCTTCACCCACTTATTCATACTAATTGCATGATTTTATAATTCCTTCCTAAATATTGTTTTATGATTGAAAACTTGCTTCCTAGAGATCTTTAATTAGTATTTTTTAATTCTCCTTTATACCATTCGATGCTGTGATCTGTGTTTTAAGTGTTTCAGGCTTCATAAGGCAGGAATGGCTTAGAAAATGGAGAGGAAGCTTGCAAAAATGGAAGGAACACAAGAAACTAAGGAGATGACCAGCGAACACTGACGCGAGCGCATGGCCCACGCGAACACGTGGTATGGAGAAAATCGTAGCGATGCGAGCACGTGACCTACGCAATCTGCAGAATTAACAGAAAATGTTGGGGGCGATTTCTAGCCGCGTTTTGACCCAGTTTTCAGCCCAGAAACACAGAATAAGGCCAGGGAACATGCAGAGACTCAAGACACAACTTGACACACATCTTAGACATTCACATTAGGATAGTTTTAGGTTTTTAGATCTGAATTTAGAGAGGATCACCTTCCCTCTAAGTTCACTTTACATTCCTAGTTATTGCTTTTTGCTTTTGGAAACTGAAGAATCATTACCTCCGTTGAAGACATTATTCTAGTTTGTTTACTTTGTCCCTTACTCTTCCATATCCTTATTTATTTTATTTAGAATTCTAATTTGATTATTTTCATGAATTGTTAGTGAAGAGGATTACTTTTACTTTTTATTAATTTTCAGTCTCTATTTTATTTTAATTAATTTATTATGTCTTCTTATATTTTCTGAGTATTATATTAATGTCAATGGAGTAGATTCCCAAACTTGACATGGGATTTGATTAAGAGGAGACACTTGAGTTGGAAGGCTTAAGTGTTGGTTAAATTGGAAGTTGTTGGCTAGTTCTGTATTTACTAACGCTAGACCTTCTCAAGGGAGAGGACTAGGATTTGCGAATAAGGATTAACTCAATCACTTGACTTTCCTTTATTTAATGAGGGTTAACTAAGTGAAAACAACAACCTTTTTAATACTACACTTAAGAGATCCCAACAAGGATAGAACTTCCAATTAATCATTCCCCAATCAAGGCCTTTTTATATTAATAATAATTCTTAGTTTTATTCCTTTAATTTATTGCTCATTATCCAAACTCAAACTCTCTTGGAAAATTCCTAATTAATAAATTAGCATCCTTTCCTGCAACTCGTTGGGAGACGACCTGGGACTCACTACAAGTATTCCTTCTCTGTGGTAGTTTAGTTTTTTTGCGCATCATTTAGAACATGACTATCGTAATAAATGACATGCAGAAGCTTGTCATGCCTCTGCTCCAGAACTGCGCCAATGGCATGGTCACTGGCGTCACATATTAGTTCAAATGGTAGGCCCCAATTGGGTGCAGAGATGACAGGTAGAGTGATAAGCCTAGCTTTCAGAGTCTCAAAGGCCTGCAGACACTCTTGGTCAAAGACAAATGGAGTGTCGGTAGCTAGGAATTACCTCCACCTTAGCGTGATATACTTCTATTCCCTTGTTCGAAATCCAATCCCCAATAACAATTCCTTCAGTTAACATGAAATGGCATTTTTCCAGTTTAAAACCAGGTTTGTCTCTTGGCATCGTTTGAGAACTAGGGCCAGATGGTCAAGGTAGGAGTCAAATAAGTCTCCAAAGACAGAGGAGTCATCCATGAACACTTCAAAGGATTTCTCCACCATATCATAGAAGATGGAGAGCATAGACCTTTGAAAGGTGGCAAGTGCATTGCATAGGCCAAATGGCATCTGCCTATAAGCAAACACGCCATATAGGCATGTAAATGCTGTCTTTTCTTGGTCCTGAGGATCTACTGCAATTTGATTATAGCCTGAATAGCCATCCAAAAAGCAATAGAATGCATGAACTGCTAGTCTCTCCAGCATTTGGTCTATAAATGGTAAAGGAAAATGATTCTTTCTGGTGGTGTTATTGATCCTCCTGTAGTCAATACACATACGCCATCCTGTAACTTTCCTTGTAGGAATCAGTTCATTCTTTTCATTATGAACCACTGTCATGCCTCCCTTTTTGGGAACAACTTAGACAGGGCTCACCCAGGAGCTGTTAGAAATGGGATAAATAATTCCAGCCTCCCATAATTTTGTGACTTTCTTCTGCACCACTTCCTTCATATCCTGGTTTAGTCGCCTTTGTGGTTGTACCACTTGTTTGGTGTCATCCTCTAGTAGGATCTTGTGCATGCATCGGGTTGGGCTAATTCCCTTAAGGTCACTTATTATCCCCCCAAGAGCTGTCTTATGTGTCTTTAACACTTGAATTAGTGCTTTTTCTTCTTGTGGTTCTAAGGCAGAGCTTATAATTACAGGATAAGTATCTCCATCTCCTAGAAATGCATATTTCAAGGATGATGGTAATGGCTTGAGTTCGAGTTTATGAGACTTATCCTCTTCCTTAGAAGTTTCTAAAGGCTCCTTTATTTCCTCTGGCTCCTCTAAATCAGGTTGGGCATCATAAAAGAAGTCGTTCATCTCTTCTTTGAGTTTCTCAGCCATATTCACTTCTTACACCAGGGAATCAATGATATCAATACTCATGCACTCCTCTAAACAGCAATGATGGTCTGTCCTATAGCTAGGAAGGGTCTTCCTAGGATAAGGGACACACTTTTGTGTTCGTCCATTTCCAGCACCACAAAGTTTGTAGGGAAAGCAAAGGGTCCAACCCTAACAATCATGTCCTCAATCATGCCTGATGGAAGCTTAACAGAGCCATCAGCAAGTTGAAGACATATGCGGGTAGGTTTAACTTCGTGAGTTAAATAGGGTCTCTTTATTAGTGATGCAGGTATTAGGTTAATACTTGCTCCGAGATCACATAGGGCTGTCTTTGTGCAGGCATCCCATAAGGTGTAGGGTATCATAAAGTTCCCAGGATCTTTGAGTTTCTCTAGTAAGCTCTTTTAGATTACTGCATTGTATTCTTCAGTGAGGAGGACTCTTTCTGCCTCTCTCCAATCCTTCTTATGACTTAAGATATCGTTCATGAACTTAGCATAAGAAGGTATCTGCTCAAGAGCCCCTGCAAAAGGGATCTTGATCTCAAGTGTCTTGAGATAATCCGCAAAGCGGGCAAACTGTTTATCTTTTTCTGCTTGATGGAGTTTTCGAGGAAATGACATCTTTGCCCTGTACTCATCAACCTTAGTTGATGTAGGTTGAATGCCTACAGAATTGGAAGGGGGGTCAGTAGATTGCTTAGGAAGGGCCTTATCAGCACTTGCATGTGCCTGACCATCCCTGGTTGGGCATTCAACACCTTTGCTGCCCCCTTCCTAGCGTTCAATGCGAGGAGAACTGCCCCCTTTTGGGCGTTTAACGCCAACGGTGGGTATCCCTTCTTGGCGTTGAACGCCAAGAGTGCTGCCCCCCTTTGGGCGTTCAACGCCAAGAGTGAGTGATAAACCATTATTTTATGGTTTATATTGTGTTTAATTGTGTGGTTTTATCGAATCTTTACCCACTTATTCATTAATTTAGCATGTATTTACAATTCCTTTCCCAAAATTACTCCATGGTTGAAAACTGCTTCCTAGAGACTTTTAATTATGTATTTTAATTCTCCTTTATTCCATTCGATGCCATGATCTGTGTGTTAAGTGTTTCAGGCTTTATAGGGCAGGAACTTAGAGATTGGAAAGGAGGCTTGCAAAAATGGAAGGAACACAAGAAATGGAGGAAATGACCAGTGAGAAGTGACGCGGACACATGGCTCACGCGACCGCAGGAAATAGAGGAAATTGCAGTGATGCGCTCGCATGCCTGACGCGAATGCATAGATTGGAAACTACATAAGTGACGCGAATGCGTGGACGACGCGCACGCATGGCAAGGCAAAACGCTGGATGACGCGAACGCCTGGATGATGCTATCGCATGACATGCGTGATCTGTAGAATCTGCAGAATTCACTGGGGGCAATTTTGGGCTCTGTTTTGACCTAGTTTTTGGCCCAGAAAAGCAGATTAGAGCCAGAGAACATGCAGAGACCAAAACAACATTCATTCCGTATAATTTTAGTTTTTAGATCTGATTTTACTCCTCCTCTAGGTTTTCTCTCTACACATTCATAGTTCTTAGGATTTTGATTTTATTGCTTTTTGGATTGGGATATTGAGAAGAGTTATTACCTCCACCAAGACTTCATCATTCTAGTTTATTTTCCTTACTTGTCTCTTACTCTTCCATGTCCTCAATTTATTCAGAGTTACTATTGGATTATTTTTAGAATTTATTAATACAAGAATTATTTTTATTTTTAATTGGACTCTTTGATTATTATTATTTATCATGTCTCACTTTATTTCTCTTCCTTATTTTGTGAAATTTATATTCATAATGAGCGAGTAGTTCCATAACTTGATAGGGAGATGATTGATAGGAGAACCTTGAGTTGGAACACTCAAGAGAAAAATTGTAATTGGGTTTATTGTTGGATCACCCTCTAGTCACTGACACTAGTCCTTCCCAAGGGAGAGGATTAGGACTTGTGAATAGAAATTGCCTTCCAACTTGCTTGACTTTCCTCTACCTAGTAAAGGATAACTAAGCAGAACAACCTTCAATTATTATTTTGATCTTGGGAGAACTCCATCAAGGATAGGGCTTCCAACTAATCTACTCCCGGTCAAGGTTCATATTTAAATTACATAAATTCTCTGATTTAATTTCCTGTTTATCAATTCAAACCATTTTAGAAAACATCTGATTAATAAAATAGCACACCTCTCTGCAACTCGTTGGGAGACGACCTGAGATTCATACTCCCAGTATTTTAATTCTAATTTTGTGACAACCCCTTCTGAATTGATAAGCGAATTTTTGGTTGGTTAAGAACTATACTTGCAACGCATCTCTTATAATAATTTCTTAACTCGCCAATTTCTGCGACGTCAATTTTTTGCGCCGTTGCCGGGGAGTTGCAATAGAGTGCTAAGTTATTGATTGGAATTTATTTATTTGCATTTTATTTTATTTTGCTACTATGAGCTGCATGTTTCTTTCATTAAATGACGCGTTCACTTCCTGATCCAAGCTTGCCAGTATTTGATCCTGAGATCGAAAGAACTATTTCACGTATAAGGTTAGCCCTCTCCGAGGGCGAATCTGAAACGTCACGTAAGGAAGAGACAAGCTCCCTTTCTACTGATTCGGTTGATTTATGTGCAGGTGACATGGCAGCACCTAGAAGAGTTACTATCTAGGAGGCTGGAGCCCCTGATTTTACAATGCAACCGTTTCAAGCACATCACCCAGCATTGGCTACAGATTTTGAAATAAAGACCGCACTGCTCAACTTGATGCCTAAGTTTCATGGCTTACCTGCTCAAGAGCCTATCAAACACCTTAGGGATTTTCAAGCATCCTGTTCTACTGTCAGGCGTGATGGTGCAGATGAAACTTCTATTTTGTTAAAAGCTTTCCCATTCTCTCTTGAGGGAAAGGCAAGAGAGTGGTACTACACTCAACCTGCAGCAACTGTTTTTGACTGGGATACACTTAGAAGAGAATTTTTGGAAAAATTCTTTCCAGCTGAAGTTATTGATAAACTGAGGAAAGACATTTCCATGATTGTTCAAGATGAGTCTGAGACTCTCTACGAATACTGGGAGTGCTTCAACAACCTTCTGGAAGCATGTCCCCACCATATGATTGACAAGATAGTGTTGCTCGGCTACATCACACAGGGCATGAGGCCTCAAGATAAGACCACATTGGAAAGTGCTAGCAATGGGTCTATAAAAAAGTACGAGACCACGGATGAGGCATGGCAATTGATCAGCGACTTGGCTGAATCTACTAGAAATCACAGGCAGAAACAAGGCCGGTCAAAAGCTGTTGCAAAGGTATCTTCTAGCAAGGAGACTACTGCTCTGACTCAGAGTATATGTGAAATGACCAACTTACTAAAGCAGTTGAATCAACAACAAGTACAGCAAAGCCAACAGTTAGTCCTACAGAGAGTGTGCGGATCTGTGCTGATTATAGCCATTACACTGATGAATGTTCGCAGCTCCAGCAGGAAGACAACACTGTGGCAGCCACTTATAACTTCTATGACCGCCCCAACCAAGGATACAATCAAGGTGGCAGCTACAACCATAGATGGAAAGACAATTCCAACCAAGGTTGGAGAGATAATTCTAACCAGAGTTGGAGAGACAACAATAACAGAGGTGGCAGAGACAATCAAGGATATCAGAGGTGGAATAATAACAACAACAGGCAGCAGAACCAGAATCAGCCTTACAGAGCACCCCACCTGAGGCAGTCCCAAGGGCCATAGCACAACCAACAACAAGTTCCACAGATCACTCAATCTAATTCCTCTCCGAGTGACGAGACTTTTCAATCCATTGCACAAGGACAAAGGAACATGGAAAGTTCACTTAATGGCCTAGCATCCGCTATACAAGCTTTCATCTCTCAGCTGGCATCACCCAATACTTCAAATACTCAACCTGCAAGCTCCAATGGGATTCCTTCTCAACCCTTACCCAATCCAAAGCGTGGCATCAATGCCATCACCCTAAGGTCCAGAACCATACTACAAGAGAGGAATCAGGAGGAGCCGATCCCATCAGAACACGCCTCAGCTGAAGAGGTGGTGGAACTAGAAGATGCCGAAGAAGAAGAGGACGCACAAGATATGGGTGAAGAAGAAGAAGCTCAACCACTGAAGGAAGCACCAAAGGATGCAGACCCTGCAGAAAATGCCCTCCATATTCTGTTTCCACAAATTGCAAGAAAGCCTAGGAAGCAGATGGAACTTGATCCCAAAATGGTAAAAATATTCAAAAAGGTTGAGGTAACTGTTCCCCTTTTTGATGTTATTCAGCAGGTACCTAAATACGCAAAGTTTCTAAAAGATTTATGCATACATAAAGACAAAATTAATGAATTAGAAACTATTCCTTTAGGTAGTTCTATATCTGCTTTAATGTGAGGTATACCTAAAAAGTATAGTGATCTAGGTCCATGTATGGTTAATTGTACTATTGGTGGTGTGATATTTTCTGACTGCATGTGTAATTTAGGAGCATGGGTTAGTATAATGCCTTTGTCAATATATGATACTTTGAGGCTCCCTCCCTTAAAAAGGTCGGCAGCTTGTTTTGTGTTAGCAGATAAGAGCATTATTACAGTGGTTGGAATTGCTGAAGATGTATTAATGAGCATTAAGGGGCTCAAATTTCCCATTGACTTCTATATCCTGGAGATGCCCCCTAATGACTCAGGAAGGCCATCATCAATCCTGCTTGGAAGACCATTCCTGAAGACTTCAAAGTTCAAACTAGACGCATTTTCCGGAACTTATTCTTTTGAAATAGATGGCAGAATAGTGAAATTCAGTTTAAATGGAGCTATGGAGCACCCTCCGGATGATTATTCTATCTCCCAGTGTGACATCATAGATGAAACCGTGGCTGAAGTTCACCAAGAGGAATTAGAAGAGAAGTACACAGGACAAGGTCCAAGTGTGGGGACACTCTCAGAGGATAATGAGGGCACTTTGCCATTATCACCAGCCCCAGATAATCCAGAGCCTGACCATGAGCAGAAATTGGAATTAAAGCCCCTCCCTCCACACCTCAAGTATGCTTACCTTGAGGACAAGCAGAAGTTTCCAGTTATCATTGCAAGGGAACTCACTTCCCAACAAGAAGAACAGCTACTCAGTGTGCTGAGGAAACACAAGAAAGCAATTGGATGGAACCTGGCGGATGTAGTAGGCCTCAGCCCTCAAGTTTGTGAGCATAGAATATTCCTAGAAGAGGGAGAAAAGCCAGTCCGTCAACCTCGGAGAAGACTGAATCCCACAATCTTAGAAGTTGTCAAGAAAGAAGTGACCAGACTACTTGAAGCAGATATCATTTACCCCATCTCAGATAGCGAATGGGTCAGTCCAGTACAAGTGGTGCCCAAGAAGTCTGGAATCACAACAGTAAGAAATGAGCATGGAGAGCTTCTGACAACTAGAGTGCAGAATTCATGGAGAGTTTGCATTGACTATAGGCGTCTCAACCAAGCCACTTGCAAGGATCATTATCCCTTGCCATTCATTGATCAGATGCTTGATCGCCTGTTAGGTAAATCCCATTATTGTTTTTTAGGTGGTTATACAGGCTATTTTCAAATCCATATAGCTCCTGAAGATAAGGAAAAGACTATTTTTACATGTCCTTTTGGCACTTATGCTTATAAGAGAATGCCCTTTGGCTTGTGCAATGCACCAGCTACTTTCCAAAGGTGCATGATGAGTCTTTTCTTTGACTTTATTGAAGACTGTATGGAGGTTTTTATGGATGATTTTAGCATTTATGGTGATTCATTTAACCTTTGCTTAGATAGTTTATCTAGAGTATTAGATAGATGTGTCAGTACAAACCTTGTATTGAATTTTGAAAAATGTCACTTTATGGTAAAACAAGGGATTGTACTAGGACATGTTGTGTCTAATACTGGCATTTCTGTAGATCCAACAAAGGTGGATGTTATTTCTAGTTTACCTTACCCCTCCTCTGTGAGGGAAGTCCGTTCGTTCCTTGGCCATGCAGGTTTTTACCGGAGATTCATTAAGGACTTTAGTAAGGTAGCACTACCCTTATCAAGACTACTACGGAAAGATATTGAGTTCGAGTTCAGTGAGGATTGCAAACAAGCATTTGATAAGCTAAAGACCGCACTGACTCAAGCTCCAATTGTGAGAGGACCAGACTAGAGCCAGCCATTTGAAATCATGTGCGATGCTTCCAACCATGCAGTAGGAGCAGCACTGGCTCAGCGTGAAGGTAAGGACCCTTTTGTAATTGCTTACGCATCTAAGACTTTAGACGCTACTCAGTCTAATTACACTACTACTGAGAAAGAGCTTCTGGCTATTGTTTTTGCTCTGGATAAATTCCGAGCCTATTTACTTGGTACCAAAGTAGTAGTGTACTCAGACCACGCAGCTCTAAAGTATTTATTAGCTAAAAAGGAGTCCAAACCAAGGCTTATACGTTGGATACTTCTACTACAAGAATTTGATTTAGAAATTAAAGATAGGAGTGGTAACCAAAATCTAGTGGCAGACCACTTGAGTCACCTTGAGCATATTAAGGATACCGCCACTCCTATAAATGATAATTTCCCATTTGATAACCTACAAGCAGTATCTGAAGTAGTCCCTTGGTATGCACCTGTAGCTAATTATCTAGTTAGCCGCACCTTTCCTCCAAGCATTACTAAGCATAAAAGAAACAAGCTGAAAAGCGAGTCCAAATATTATATATGGGATGACCCATATTATGGAGACGTGGTGCTGACTAGGTAATTAGACGGTGTGTGCCTCAATCAGAATTCCAGTCCATTTTAGAGGCCTGCCACTCATCTGATAGTGGAGGACCTTTTGGCCCTCAAAGAACAGCTAGAAAAATTTTAGACTGTGGATTCTGGTGGCCTACTCTTTTTAAAGATGCTGCTGAATTTTGTAAATCTTGTTCCCCATGCCAAAGGTTTGGTAATATATCCAAAAGGGATGAGATGCCTCAACAGATTATGCTTTTCTGTGAAATTTTTGATGTTTGGGGCATTGACTTCATGGGTCCATTTCCAAATTTTAATGGTTATTTTTATATATTGTTAGCTGTAGATTACGTTTCTAAATGGGTGGAAGCAATTCCTACCCGCACTGATGATGTTAACACTGTTGTTTCCTTTGTTAGAAACCATATTATTTGTCGCTTTGGATCACCACGAGCAATCGTGAGCGATTAAGGCACCCATTTTTGTAACAGGAAACTAACAGGATTACTGAAGAAGCATGGGATAATTCATAAAGTAGCAACAGCCTACCACCCTCAGACTAATGGACAAGCCGAGGTGTCAAACAGAGAGATAAAGCATATATTGCAGAAGATAGTCAAACCTCATAGAAGAGACTGGAGCACTAGGCTACAAGATGCACTCTGGGCATACAGAACTGCATACAAGACACCCATTGGGATGAGCCCCTTCCGCTTAGATTATGGAAAAGCCTGTCACCTCCCAGTTGAAGTAGAGCACAAAGCCTTTTGGGCAGTAAAGGAGTGCAACATGGGATTTGAGAAAGTCGGAGCTGAAAGGAAGTTGCAACTGCAAGAATTGGAAAGCCTTCGCCTAGAAGCTTATGAGAACTCGAGGCTGTACAAGGAAAAGATGAAGGCTATGCATGATAAGCACATCAAGAGGAGAGAGTTCCAACCTGGGGACTTAGTCCTCCTTTACAACTCTAGACTGAGGCTCATGCCAGGCAAGTTGAGATCAAAATAGGAAGGTCCATATAGAGTAGAGAAGGCTGAGCCATACGGAGTTTTCCACCTGAGTCAACCTTCAAGATCTGAATTCATCAAAGTTAATGGACATCGCTTAAAGCTACATCATGGTGAGAAGGTGACGAAAAACAAGGAGTTAGAAATCTTCCTCTTGGAGGATCCACCCACAGCAGAAGACTAAGCTAGTGGAGCGTCCAACTTAAGAACGTTAAAGCAAAGTGCTGGGTGAGAGACAACCCACCATGGTATGATCGTTCCTTTCTTTCTTCTTAGTTTTATTTTTCAATAACTCTTCTCTTTATTAGCACATTTAGTTTGCATCTTCATTTGCACAATTGCATATAAAAAAAAGGGGGCACGCGACGTGACAGCGTCGCCGATGCGTCCACGTCGCAGGTGAGTAAGAAAGAAAATAAATCGAACAGAAAGTCACGCGGGAGCGTGGCTGGAGGCATGCCTTTGGCACAAATTGGCCCACGCGACTGCGTCATTGATGCGTCCGCGTCACATGGGAACAATGCCTTCCATGCGTCTGCGTCACCCACGCGGACGCGTGACCTGAAAATCGACATAAGACAGGGTGCATGACCGAAAGTTGTGCTGGAGTGAGGATGGACTGGCGCTAGACGCAAAAGCCTTACCACGTGAATGCGTGCCCCACGCATCCGCGTCCTATCCCAATATTGGCCACCCACGCGATCGCGTCCACCACGCGAACGCGTCACCCTGGAATTCGGCAAAACTAAGTTTCGAACAGAGAGTTGTGCGAGCACGAGGCTGCCCTCGCGCCAGTAGCACAAAACGAGTCACGAGTCCGCGTGATCGACGCGACCGCGTCGATTTATATGAGCGCAATCCGCGCGAACGCGTACCCCACGCGTCCGCATTGCTTGCGCTGCATAGCTTAAACTAATCTGCAAAAATATCTTATCTTTCTTTTTCCTAATTCCTACTTTTTCTTTTCCCTCCTTATTTCTTTCTTCCCCTTTCTTCCTTCTTCCTTCTTTCTCACTTTCTACTTTCTCTCTCCCTCACCACCATTACCAAGGTTTTTCTTTTCTTCTTCCCTCCTTACTTTTCCTTCTTCCTTTTATTTTATGTTTTCTTCTCCTTTTCTTTTTCTTTTTACTTGCATTATCCATGTTTTCTTTTTCTTTCTTTTTCTTTTAATTGGTGTTGGAAATTTATTAGGGTCATTGTTTCTTATTATATGCTTGTGGATTGTTGCAAAATTGTTTGGCAATTATATATTAATTTTTAGGGGTTGCTTGCATGTTCAATTCTATACTTTCAATAGCTTATTCACCATGCATGCTATGTGTTTGTGAAAACGCCCGTATGGCATTGTGCACTATTTTTAGATTTCTTTTAATCTACTACTCTATATGCTTACTTTTCACAAAACCCTTTTTTATATTTTATTAGTTAAATATAATTGTTAATACAAACAGATTGTTAGTATGACAGACTTGGTAATCTAACTTAGACATTGAATGCTTGATCTATGCTACTCATGCCTTTGCCGGCATGCCAATAAATACCTTGCATTAACTTGTCCCTATATGCACTTGCTATATTTCCATTGATGATTTTCCAAATGTAGTCATGACCATGTGTTAACATCATTCATATTTTAATGTGCATTAATTACCACCTTTCCCATTCTCTTCTTTGCTCCGAACCTTGACATTTTAACATACTTTCTCTTTTCTTTCTTTCAGGATGGCCACCAAGAAAGGCAAGGAGAAAGCTACTCCTAAATCAACAGCAGCAAGAAGAGGAACAAAAAGAGCATTAGGGGCAGAGCCATCTTCAACTGCAGTTAAGCCCTCAACAAAAAGAATTAAGAGGATTATCAAGGTTGATGAAAAAGAGAAAGCCTTCCCAGCAAAGGACACTGCGCGATTTTCCAATCGCTACTGTGAGCAGATGTTCCCCATCCTGGCAGAAAGGAGTTACAACGACGAATACCTTCTTATCCTCCCGACCCGTATTGCTGAATTTGTTGAGCCGCAAATTGAACGAAGACAATGGGGTTTCCTACAGAGACAGCCACGGCAGATTAATCTTTTCTGGGTAGTCGAGTAATTTCCACCTACCAACCCTGCAGTCTGTCTATGTCCGTCAGAAGCAAGTCCCCATTACAGAAGAGGCCATTCAGCGAGCTTTAGATCTTCCCCCTACTCCAGAAGGACTGGACGCATTTCAAGAGGCCGCACTCAAGCGCCAGATGTACCAATTTGACTGGGACGTTGTTCTCAGAATTATCGCACTACCTGGCAGCAGATGGATCTACGGATAGCATCTTTCCCGTCCTAAGGGAATATTGGCTTCTGCACTTACCTTGGAAGCTCGCGTGTGGGCACAGATTATGTCCCATTACGTCTTTTCGAGCACCTACGAGTCCTCCTTCACTGTAGACATGGTCGTTCTACTATGGTGCATCCTTACAGACCAGCCTCTGAACCTACCAAGACACATCCGGAATGCTATGGGACACGTACAAATTACGGGCAACTTACCTTTTCCCGCCTTGGTTTCAGATCTCGTCTCAGCAGCCGAAGTCTCCTACAGAGCTAGAGACACCAAAGCCATGCTCCCACGGGATGATCAGTACGTCCCTAACGGGAAATATATTAAACTTCCAGCAGCCACTACAAGCCAACCTACTGAACCGGCTGAAGACATTCCTCCTTCAACACCACAAAAACCTAAAACAACCCAACTACTCCATCAGATACTTGTGAGGTTGGATCGCAGGAACACAAAGCAAAGCTAAGAGAGCGCCATAACAAGCGCCGATTCACATACCTCAAGGAGCTACTTAAAGGAAAATACAGAGACTCAGACACCCCGGACTCCACTTTATTCACCAGCACAGGGAGCCATGACAGTCCCGATTGTGGAGATACTGCTACCAGCCCACCTTTGTTCCTGACAGATGGCACCGAGGACGGTGCAAAGCCTTAAGTGTGGGGAGGTCGGTCAGTACCTGACTTTCGGAGGTAATTTCTCTTCCCTAATGCCAATAAAATATGATATTTAGTTAGTTTTTCTTTTGTAGAATAGGATAAATTGCATAGTAATAGATTAGTTGCATGCATGTTCTACTTGATTGAAAAGATAAAAAAAGTTTCTTCTAAAACTCTATTTTTAGAACAAAATTTCACTAATTTTAATAAAAACTTTTATGTTAAATTTGCTTGAAGTTGTATTTAGAACATGGTTTTTGAGCTAAAGAACACACAACCTGTGAGACTCTCAGCCTAAACACATGGTTACATTATTTAACCATAAATATTTTATTCTTGTGTGTTTACTCCTCTATGATTGTAATCTATATTTTGTTTCAACCTTTATGTCCAATGTTTAATATATTTATATGCTTGCATATGATTGAGGCCATTATTTGTTTAGCTTACTTATACAAATTAAGCCTACCCCTTAAGTTACCTTTGTTAGCCACTCTGAGCCTTTAAATCCCATTTGTTCTTTATTTTACCACATCACTAGCCTTAAGCGGAAAAACAATTATATATCCCAATTGAATCTTTGGTTAGCTTAAGATAGAATTGTGTGTTAATTGAGTATGGAAAGATTGTGGGAACAAAAGATAATAAGGGAATGTGTCATGATAATATAATGGGAATTTAGGTACCTACTCATTTGAAACTATAAAAGAAAAATTTAATAATTCTATGTGCATTGATAAGCTGTGTTTAATTAAAAAAAATCCAAAAAAAATATTCAATAAATAAATAAGGGGACAAAATTACCCCAATGCTAAGTTAAAATTCAAGGATCAATGCATATTTGATAAAATTAAAATAAAAGTTGATACATGAGTAAGGAATATGAAAGGGAAATTTTGGGTAACTAGGTGTGAAATTTAAGTTATATAGAATGTATAAATGTGTGTTAGGTGAAAGCCTGGGTTAATTAAAGATTCAATTTATAAGCTTACTTAGCCATATATATGCCCTAACCCCTACCTTGGCCCCATTACAACCTTGGAAAGACCTCATGATGTTTGCATTGGTATATTAAATGTTGTTGATTGGTTAGGTGAAGAACAAAAACTAGAAAGCATGATTAGGAAAGGATAGAGTGATTACCCTATACACTAGAGAGACTAGAGTGTACATACAACATCAGTGAGGGTTCAATGCTTAAATTCTATGTTCCCTGCTTTCATGAGCTACCTTCTTGCATTTTTATCTATTGTTACTGTATAAAAATTGAATTAGTGGAATTTGATTTGTGATTGTCTTGAAGAGCTTATTTACTTTTAACCAAGTGGACAAGAATCATATAGTTGCATTCACATATATAGGTTGCATTGCATTGCATAAGTTTTACATGTTCCTGCTCATTTATTTTATCTCCTTCAACTAAGCATGAGGACATGCTAATGTCTAAGTGTGGGGAGGTTGGTAAACCATTATTTTATGGTTTATATTGTGTTTAATTGTGTGGTTTTATCGAATTTTTACCCACTTATTCATTAATTTAGCATGTATTTACAATTCCTTTCCCAAAATTACTCCATGGTTGAAAACTGCTTCCTAGAGACTTTTAATTATGTATTTTAATTCTCCTTTATTTCATTCGATGCCGTGATCTGTGTGTTAAGTGTTTCAGGCTTTATAGGGCATGAATGACTTGGAGATTGGAAAGGAGGCTTGCAAAAATGGAAGGAACACAAGAAATGGAGGAGATGACTAGCGAGAAGTGACGCGGACGCATGGCTCACGTGACCGCGCGAAATAGAGGAAATTGCAGTGGCGCGCTCGCATGCCTGACGCGAACGCATGGATTGGAAACTGCACAAGTGACGCGAATGCGTGGACGACGTGCACGCGTGGCAAGGCAAAACGCTGGATGACGCGATCGCGTGACATGCACGATCTGCAGAATCTACAAAATTCGCTGGGGGCAATTTTGGGCCCTGTTTTGACCCAGTTTTCGGCCCAGAAAAGCAGATTATAGCCAGGGAACATGCAGAGACCAAAACAACATTCATTCCGCATAATTTTAGTTTTTAGATATGATTTTACTCCTCGTCTAGGTTTTCTCTCTACATATTCATAGTTCTTAGGATTTTGATTTTATTGCTTTTTGGATTGGGATATTGAGAAGAGTTATTACCTCCACCAAGACTTCATCATTCTAGTTTGTTTTCCTTACTTGTCTCTTACTCTTCCATGTCCTCAATTTATTCAGAGTTACTATTGGATTATTTTTAGAATTTATTAATACAAGAATTATTTTTATTTTTAATTGCTTTCTTTGATTATTATTATTTATCATATCTCTCTTTATTTCTCTTCCTTATTTTGTGAAATTTACATTCATAATGAGCGAGTAGTTCCATAACTTGATTGGGAGATGATTGAAAGGAGAACCTTGAGTTGGAACACTCAAGAGAAAAATTGTAATTGGGTTTATTGTTGGATTGCCCTCTAGTCAATGACACTAGTCCTTCCCAAGGGAGAGGATTAGGACTTGTGAATAGAGATTGCCTTCCAACTTGCTTGACTTTCCTCTACCTAGTAAAGGATAACTAAGCAAAACAACCTTCAATTATCATTTTGATCTTGGGAGAACTCCATCAAGGATAAGGTTTCCAACTAATCTACTCCCGGTCAAGGTTCTTATTTAAATTACATAAATTCTCTGATTTAATTTCCTGTTTATCAATTCAAACCATTTTAGAAAATATCTGATTAATAAAATAGCACACCTTTCTGCAACTCCTTAGGAGACGACCTGGGATTCATACTCCCGGTATTTTAATTCTAATTTTGTGACAACCCCTTCTAAATTGATAAGCGGATTTTTGGTTGGTTAAGAACTATACTTGCGACGCATCTCTTATAATAATTTCTTAACTCGCCAATTTTCGCCACGTCAGTGAGCACCCCTTCTTGAAGTTGAACGCCAATGACATTCCTCTTTGGGCGTGCAACGTCATTAGAGGTGTCTTGGACAGCAGTCTGGTTATCCTCTGTCAGCTTTACTTCTCCTGGTCTCCTATTATTCTGAGGTTGGGTATTCAATGTTTTCCCACTCCTCAGTTGGATCGCCTAACATTCATCTTTTATTTGCTTAGATAATTGCTGCCTAGTCTGATTCAGCTGTGCTTCTACATTCCTATTAGAAGACTAAGTTTTTGCAAAGCCTCTTGCAATTCCAGTAACTGCTATGCAAGGGCATGTAACGGTTGCGTCAATGGTCCATTTTGTTTAGGAGGGTTAGATTCAGTAGATATTGCCTTAACCTCTCCTTTTATGGAAGTCTCATCAACCGATTATAGATGATGGTTCATGGCAACTGTCTCAATAAGTTCGTGAGCCTCTCCAATTGTTTTTCTCATATGTATAGAACCACCAGCAGAGTGGTCTAAAGACATCCTAGCCATGTCTGTGAGGCCATAATAAAAGATGTCTACTTGCACCCATTCTGAAAATATTTCAGTGGGGCATTTTCGTAGCATTCTTCTATACCTCCCCCAGGCATCATGAAGAGATTCATTATTCTCTTGCTTGAAGCCTTGGATGTCCAGCCTTAACTGGGTCAACTTCCTTGGAGGAAAGTATTGATTCAGAAACATGTCTACTAGTTGCTTCCATGATTTCAAGCTAGATTTGGGTTGGTGATGACTTGCATCATCTACCTCTTTCTCTTAACTAAAAGGACCATAGAATTAGCAATTTCTCATTCTATTGATGCAATTATTTGAACTAAATGATGAATTTTATGGCACATTGGTTTGAAAGGGATCTTGTCTGAATTTCAGGTGAAAATAACATCAAAAGAGGAAGGAAGCAAGAATGAGGAGCTAGGCGTGTATGCTGGGTGTGCCACTTGATGCAAATGCCAACAAATTGAATGGGCATGGCACGCCAGCTAGCAAGTCCAAAGGAGAGTCCGTGAAGCTTTCAATGGGCGTGGCATGCCAAGGCCAGGCGGGGCACGCCAAGGAGATGAAGCATAATGGGCGTGGCACGCCAACTGTAAACTCCAGAGAAGGGACACCAAGTTTTACTATGGGCGTGGCACGCTAGGGCCAGGCATGGCATGCTAACTATATATTCTAGAGGAGTATTCTTGAAGACCCACAAGGGGCGTGGCACGCCAGGCTAGGCGTGGCACGCCAACCCCATCATCTATAAGGGGCGTGGCACGCCAAATCGACGGCGTGGCATGCCCGTTCAACTAAGCAGAGGGGAGTGGAAGGTTCAACACAATGGGCGTGCCACTTGATGTTTGGGGCATGGCACGACAACCTTGTTCATATCTTGGGCGTGCCACTTGAGTTCTAGGCGTGGCACGCCAAGTTTGAAGAGATCAACACCATTATGGGCGTGCCACTTGAGATCGAAGGCGTGGGACGCTAGTTCAACCAACCAGAGAGGATAAGTGTGGCTCCAACAAGGGCGTGGCACACTAGACCTGGGCGTGGCATTCCAATACAAGTTTCCAAAAAAGAGAGAATGAAGAATCCTCGAACGTGTGCCTCTTGAGACTCTAGGCGTGGCACGCTAAGGCAAAATGACTAGGGACGTGCCATTTGAAGACTTGGTCGTGGCACACCAAATTTTTTCGCACCATGGGCATGGCACGCCAGTTTACTAGACTAGAAGGGTTCATTCCTGCATTTCAATGGGTGTGGCATGCCAGACCTGGGCGTGGCACGCCAGTTCTACTTTCCAGAGAAGATCATGAAGGATTTATTGAGTGCGTTGCACGACAGACTTAGGCGTGGCATGCTAGTCAAGTCTCCAGAGAGGAAGAAGAGAGAAGCCACAATGGGCATGCCACTTGAGCTCAAATGTGTGGCACGCCAAGCTAGCTGCAAGAAAGGAAGTGTTCCACTTGGAAACCAAGCGTGGCACGCCAGGCACATGGTTAATTTTAATGAGTTTTTCTTTCATTTTCAATTTTAATTTTCTTTTCCTTTTATTATTTTTCATTTTCTAGTTATAGGAGTAGAATAAATACCCCCTGGGAGTATTGAAAAAGTGGTTGATCAGTTGGTTAGTGGGATTGGCAAGTAGTAATTTTTGCATCACTTCATATTCCTCCATCTCTTGTACTTTTCTCCAAGCTATGAGTAGCTAAACTCCCTCTCATTGGGAGAGGGAGCTCTATTGTACTTGATGGATTAATGATAGTGAATTTATTCTTCTCTTCATCTTCGCTTTGATTTGGTAGAAGGAATTTCATTTCTCAAGTCTAGTGTTCAATCATCTTGGAAAAGAGGTTGAATGCAATTTGGGTTTCATAGGAACCTTGAAAAAGGAAACATGGAACCATGCTTGAAATTCCTTCTCACGCTTGAGTAGATCTGGGTTTTGGTATTGGATATGGTGACATGAAATCCACCCACCATTTGGATCTATGAGGATGTGTGGTATAATCAGGGACCAAGCTTATCTCTCTTCATGAGCAATTAGACCAAAGAATTAGCTGATTATCAAGATTTGAGAGATTGAATCACCAAAGAATTAGGGTTCAATCAATCATGATTGCCAAGAGGTCAATGAGTTGCATGATTGAAGAAGAGATGATCTAGATTTGATCCAAAAAGAGCAACATCTCCTAATCCCAATGAATTTCCCATATTCTTATCTTTCCTATTCTTGATAGCTTTGTTTACTTTCTGCCATTACCCATTCCCCATTTACAATTCAGTTATTTATGTTCCAGCACTTTACATTCTTGTCATTTAATTCTCTGTAATTTATAGCTTTCCTTTATCTTTAAGTCATTTACATTTCTGCTATTTAGAATTCTACACTCAACAATTCTTATTAATTAGCTTGACTAATTCACCCATTAATTAAAGTTGCTCAATATTTCAATCTCTGTCGGATTCGACCTCACTCTACTGTGAGTTATTACTTGACGAGAAATTGGTATACTTGCCAAAGACGGATTCATTATAATTGATATAGTGAATTTTTAGTCCATCAAGTTTATGGCGCCGTTGCCAAGGATTGATTTTGAATTGACAATGATTAAATTGATGGATATTTAGATTAAGCATTTTTATTTACTTTGTTAAGTACTTTAATATCAGTTTCTTATTTTCTTTTTTCTCTTAGCACTTGAGTTTCCAGTTGTTCATTGTATATATTTCCATTCTAGCACACTAATCTATTAACTATTTGATCAATTGCACCAATCAATCTAACTATAAATCTTAATAAGAGTGATCCCTTCACTTGCCTTTTGCTTGTTTATTTGCTGAATGTATGACAGGTAGAAGAGGAGAAACTTCAACCTCTTTTGGTAGTGAACCTGAGAGGACCCTCCTTCGACTATGGAGGGAAGCAAGAGGTAAAGGAATAATTGGGGAGGAAGCATTGGAGGAAGATCTAGATGTTACTATGGAGTAGGAAGTACATAATCATGTTGGAGAAGGTGCTGGTAACCATGTTGGGCAGGAGAGAAGAGTTCTAGGCTCTTACATCAACCCAAACCCAGGAAATTACAGAAGCAGCATCCTAAAACCAGCCATTCATGCTAATAACTTTGAGTTAAAACCTCAACTCATCACCCTTGTTCAAAATAACTGCTCATTTGGAGGAAATGCCCAAGAAGATCCAAATCAACATCTAACCACATTCTTGAGAATCCGTGACACAGTGAAGGCTAATGGTGTTCATTTGGACACCTATAAACTGCTTTTGTTCCGCTTCTTTCTCAGGGATAAAGCATCTAAGCGGTTGGAATCATTTCTAAATGAGAGTTTGACAACTTGGGATGATGTTGTAAACAAGTTCTTAGCAAAATTCTACCCTCCCCAAAGGGTTAACAAGTTGAGAGCTGAGGTACAAACCTTTAGACAATAAGATGGGAAAACTCTCTATGAAGCTTGGGAGAGATACAAAGAGTTGACAAGAAAATGTCCCCCAGATATGTTCAATGAGTGGGTCCAGCTGCACATTTTCTATGAAGGATTGTCTCAAGAGTCAAAGAAGGCTCTAGACCACTCTTCAGGAGGTTCTCTCAATAACAAGACAATTGAAGAGGCCACAGACATCATAGAAACTGTGGCTAATAATGAGTATTTCTATGCCTTTGATAGAAACTCAAGAAGGGGAGTAATGGAGCTAAACCAGATGGATGCTCTGCTGGCTTAAAATAAGGTGATCACAACTCAACTAGCTGCTCTAACCAAGCAAATGGAGAAGAACCAAGTTTCAGCCATCAATTGGATGCCAGGGCATTTTGGCCAGTTTCACTGACCTTTTCTTTACTGTTTTTAGGGTAGTTTCATGCATTTCCTTAGAAAATAAGCTAGTTTTAGGTAGATATTCACGTACATCTTGATTTAAGCATACATTGTGCACTTTACATGATTTGATGAGGATTTTGCATGAATTTTATGACAAATTTGATGTTGCATTTCCCATGACTTGGACCAGAACTTTGATGCACTTGATTGCTTGATTTCAGGACAAAGGAAGCAAAGAAGAACCACATTAGTGGCTACGTTAGTTACACTAACGTGGGCACTAACGTGGAATGGGAGTAACTTGCAAAGTTAATGAGAAAAGAAATCTCCAATAACGCTCTCGAAGCCATCATTGCCCACGTTAAGAGTCACGTTAACTAAGTTAACGTGAACTCTAACGTGGAAGAAAGGAAAGGGAGCGAACGTTAGTGACACTTAACATTATCACTAACGTTGGACCAAGCTCATAAGTGGCCACGTTAAGAGCCACGTTAACTTAGTTAACGTGGCCTCTAACGTTTAGAAGTAAAGGGGAAGCCAACGTTAGTGACATTCAACTTTGTCACTAACGTTGGCCAAGTCACAATAAACCACGTTGGGATTAACCCACACAAGCCCCAATAAGCCAGGTTAACTCCCACGTTAACCTAGTTAACGTGGAAGCTAACGTGAAGAAGGAAGTTGATCGCCAACGTTAGTAACACCTAACATTGTCACTAACGTTGGAGGGAGCCCACACAAGCCACAATGAGGCACGTTAACTCCCACGTTAACTTAGTTAACGTGGAAGCTAACGTGAGGAGGAAAGATGATGAGCCAACGTTAGTGACATTCACCTTTGTCACTAACGTTGGAGATGGCTAGCACAGCCACGTTAGAGGCTACGTTAACCTAGTTAACGTGGACTCTAACGTGAGAGCTAAGGGCACATTAGAACATTAGTGACAAAGATAAGTGTCACTAACGTTCTCGAAGGTTGGCAAGCCTACGTTAAAAGAGCCACGTTAACTAAGTTAACGTGGACTCTAACGTAAGGAAGGGGGAGACTTCTCAACGTCACTGAGAAAGGTGAGTCCCAATAACGTGTGCGAAAGACATAGAGGCAACGTTAGTGGCAACGTTTGTGCCACTAACGTTGAAGTGAACGTGGCTCTTACTTTGGTGAGGAACGTTAGTAAAAAAGGTAATTGTCACTAACGTTCTCGAACCCATATTTTCACTGAACGTTAACACCACTAACGTCCTGAGCTAAAGTCTCTGCCCACTTCACACTTTCTCTCTGCAAGTAAAGCCAAGCCCAATGAAGAAGATAACTGCTTCAAACTCAAGATCCAAAGGTCCATACCCAAGACTTGAAGAGCTAACTAGAAGATCAGAAGAGTAGTATATATAGGAGTAGCTTTGAATTGAAAAGGAGAGCTGGAAATTATAGGGAGCCTCTTGGCATAGAACTACTCTCTGTATTTTACTTTCTCTGCACTTCTAGTTTCATAATGTATTCTTCATCTTTGTTTTTATTTTTTCCAGAGCTATGAACAACTAAACCCCTGTCATTGGGTTAGGGAGCTCTGTTGTAATTTGATGGATCAATACTAGTTTCATTATTCTTATTCTATCTTTTCTCTTGATTTTACTTGAAAGCTTTTGATCTTCATCCAATTGGGTAGTTATCTTGGAAAAGAAGCTATTTAAACTTGGATCTCTTCTGAACCTTGAAAGAGGAATGAAGAGATCATGCTAGAAATGTAATACCCGGTCTAACCGAAATTTAGTAAATAATAAGTTAAATAGGAGCGAATATGGTTGGAAGATTTGGCAATTGGAATTTGATAATTTAAATATGATATTTGGATTCAGTGAATTTTTCCGAGTCGGAAAATATAGTTTTCTGCGTAAAAGTGCGCAGTGGAATTTTGACCGGCAGTACCGGCTGAGATCTGTCTGATACTACAACTGAGGAAATTGATTATGGGTAAATAAGATTAAGAAATGAGGAATTATAATTAGGGAAGGTAGAAATATTTAAAGTGCGATTTAGAGCGCTAATCTTAAAGGTTTTGGCCCAAAATTGGGCCAATGGGCAAAAATAAGTGAACCGGGCCTAAGTGGGCCCAAGACCCAACATATATAAACATTAGTTGTGAGCATTTCAGCTCATTTTACTCTAAAAAGAAGGGTTGGGGCGCTGATTTGAGAAGAGAGAAGAGAAGAGAGAAAACCTAACTCTCTTTGATCTTCAAACCACCATAACTTGAGCTACGGAGCTCCGATTGACGAGCCGTTTGCGGCCACGCATTGCTCTTCTCATCCTCTACAATTCTATCTAAGTTTGGTGGTGAGTATTTCATTCATCTCTGCCCAGGTTTCGAAATTCCCCACTGTTACACGGTTTTGGGTAGTTAGTGTTGAAATCTTGTGATTTTGGGTGTTTAGGGATACTCCAACATGGATTCTAAGTGGGTTCTATTCCTACTTCCTATGGGCTGAGGTAAGAAGTGCTCAAATCCTTGTGATTTGTCATTTTTATGAGCCCTAGGTTGATGTATGTATGTGACATTGGTTATGTTAGTGTATTTGGTGATGTTGGTGCACAATTGGGAGATTGGTATTGCTTGAGGAGCTTTGGTAAGGCTTGGAGCTAAGGTTGGTGAAGAATTCCAAAGAAGAGGCTCAATTGGTTTGGCTACAAGAGGTACGGTTTAAGTTTCATTTAAGTACCGTGTGTTGTGATGAGAATTCCTAGGCTAGATGCCCCTAGGATTAAGTTTGGATTGTGTAAATGGTTGGTGCTAATATGCATAGTTGATATGTAATGTGAATTAATGATTGGGTTGAGAATTGTGACCTTGTATGCTTGGTGTATTGAGAATTTGATGTACTGGGTAATGAGTATTGATTTGTGGTTTATGCATTTAAATTGTGAAAATTGGGCCGGAGGCCGTGAATTTTGGGCCAGAGGCCGGAAAGAGGTAAGAAAGGTAAGTCGATGTGTGCATTGTATGATGGCACAAGTGATTGGATGAATTTCAGATAATGAATATATGAATGATTAGGTTGGTTATTGAATAATAAGGTTTGAGAAGTTGAAGTGTGGAATTTGGTAATTTTGGGTGAAATTATGTAGACGAGGTATGTTTGGTTCGGTTGAGATATATTATGTGATCATATATGTGATTATGATTATTGATGCCTTGATGGTATGATGATGCATTAGAGATATGTATGTTGTGATATATGCTTGGGGAATGATTAAGGTTGATTTGTGGGTGAAATCACGTGATAGTAAGTATGATATTGATTACGTATAATGATGGTTAATTGGAAATGGTATTATTGGAAATTGGGATGAGGAATGATGTATGACATGATATTGTGTTTGTCCTTTAGCCATTTGATTGAGAAGTGTTAAAATGGTTAGATGTGGTTTTGGGAATTTTTGGTAAAGTGTCAATGTGTGAGTTGAGGATGGCTTGATGTGGATTTTGGTACATTTTGATTGATTTCAAAAAGGGTTGAAATTGGCATGTTTTGGTTGATTTTGAAAAGAGTTGAAAATGGCTTGTTTTGAAAATGGCACCTAGTGGTTTTGTATGAAAACATGGTTTTTGGGAATACTTTGACGGGACATAACTTGGACTACGGATCTCTGTTTTGTACCAAATCTATTTAGAAATGAAATTGGATCCGGGATGTCCATGCCGTTTGAAGAACGGGTGAAAAATGATTTAAAATGAGAAAGTTATGTCCGTCGGAAGATTGGGGGTTGAATCTGTAAATTCTGCAGCTTTTAACTTAGAAAATTTTTAGCAGAATGACCCTCCACGCGTAGGCGCACTTGGCGCGTACGCGTCGTTCTTCAAGAAGGCACTATCCACGCGTGCGCGTGGTGTGCGCGGGCGCGTCGATGCGCTGCACCAAATGCCCAGCTATTTTCCTGAGAGTTGTGCCAGAGTTGTGCCAGTTTTGTGCCTGGGGCGCAAGAGCACCCACGCGTACGCGTGGCTGACGCTTGCGCGTCGTTTGGCTATTTTTCAACCCGCGCGTCCGCGCGTATGACGCTTGCGCGTCGATGAGTTTTGTGGCCATCTACGCGTGCGCGTGGAGTGCGCGTATGCGTGGCCCTGTTTTCATGCCAAAGTTGATTTTTGAGTTTTAAAAGCCAAATCTCATACTTCTAAGCCTCCGATCTCACCTCTTATGTATTAAATCATTCTGATATGCCTAGCAATGAGCTAGGGGATGTGGTAACTTGCGAGTGAAGCAAGGGGAAAAGTTATGATCAATGATGATCAAAGATGATTATATGAGATATGGAGGATGACGGTGGAAGTACCGTGTATACCATGAGCCGGAGGGCTATATTTATTAATAAATGGCCTGTTCTTGATTGGACCATGAGCCGGATGGCTGAGTTATTTCCGGGTTACGGCAAAGCCATTATTGTTTATGGCTGAGTATAAATGCATATATGATTAATGAATGAATATGTTAAATGGATAATAATGAAAAAATATTGAAATGTGATGTGCGACCCCGGGTAGTAGGCAGTGGCGTTGTCCACTTGCTCCGGGTGTGAGACAGGAAAGGAGGATTATGATAAACGAGTTTAATTGTGGGGTTTTGAATAAATGTGTATTTGTGATACCTGGGTAGTAGCAAGGGTCGTGGTTCGTCCCGCTTGCTCCGGGTCATTGTCTGAGGATTGATAATAATGAAGGGTGATTATTAATAAATGTTTATTTGTGATACTTGGGTAGTAGCAAGGGTTGTGGTTCGTCCCACTTGCTCCAAGTTAATGTTTGAGATTTGGTAACAATGAATGTTGATAATATGAATTGAGATTGAATGAATATATGTTTGAGATGCCTGGGCAGTAGCAAGGGTTGTGGTTCGTCCCACTTGCTCCGGGCCAATGCTTGAGATACCTGGGTAGTAGCAAGGGTTGTGGTTCGTCCCACTTGCTCCAGGTCAGAGATTGTGATGCCTGGGTAGTAGCGGCAGTAGTGGTGAATCCACTCGCTCCAGGTTGAGCTTTTAGACACCCGCCTGGGTAGTAGCCGCAGTAGTGATTATTTCACTGGCTCTGGGTTGAGCGGGCAGTAGCAAGGGGGTTGTAGCTCAAACCTACTTGCTCCGCAAGGGGTGTTTCTGTCCAATGGTTAGCTACCAGGACATGTCGGGTTGGCTATATAACCGACAGATGATATCATCAGCCATAGGGCAGGCATTCATCATTTGCATATGTTTGAATTGTTTGGGTTTGCCATTTGTCTTGGATTTCTACATCATATATGCCATGTTACCTGACTATATGCTACTTGTTCTACTTGTATCATGTTTGTGTATTACTTGCCTGTATTGCTTGTGTTTGTACAACTGAGAGGCCCCTCATGCTGGTGTCGGTGGGTGTAAGGGCTGTTCTTGATGGGATGAATTGATGATGCGATTGCATGATGATGTATTGATATAGAACTGTTGAGGCAGAACAACTGGTGATGGTTTTGCTTATGATTCTGAGTCTGATTCGTGGAAGAGTCAGCGAGTTGGGAAACATGTGAAACATGAATTGAATTTAGCACTCCCTTATGACAGTTGCCTATTCATGGATTAGCGAGAACCTATGATGAATAATTGGTGAAGAAGTTTAGGATGCTTAGTGAGTTTTTGTTGCAGTACATTGAATTTATTTGGCACTTTTACCGTACTGGGAACCCATGGGCCCGGGGTTCTCATTCCGTATATATCTCTTGTTTTTCAGATACAGGTCCAGGTGCTCAGAAGTGAGTTGTGGGTCGTCTGAGAGACGGCGAAGATCTTTATTTCCTCTACTTTGTGTTTTGATTAGAATCTCTCCACCTTTGTTTTGGAAAGTTTATATTATGTATTGAACTCTTTGAATTTGCCTATAGAGGCTCTCATGTTTCCTTCGGGAGAGATTAGGATATACTGTTGTCAACTAATTTCATAATGTACTCTAGCCGACCTAAACTTCGCGGGTCGCGACTAGTAGCTATTTACTTATGTTATATATATCTATCTGTTATCTATCTCTTAATCTCCTCTACGCCTTGTCCGTATATCGTTTTCGGCTTCACGGTTTATCTTTTGTTGTCGAAACGTGAGAGATACGTCTTCGCAATTTTATTTCTACTCTTTTCAGGCTTCTCGATTAATACTCCTTTCGAAATTACCTATATTTATTTATTAAAAATCCACCTGAGAGTCGTACCACCGTAATATCATTGACTTATGACTCGAGCATAAGGATTTGAATATTAGGGTGTTACAAGAAATACTTTCTCATGCTGGACCAAATTGGGTTTGGATGGATATGTAACTATAATCCTCTCAACACTTAATTTGGGAAATACATGTGGTATAATCAGCGACCATACTTCATCTCTTGTCATGAGCAATTGACCAAGGAATTGGCTATTGATCAAGATTTGAGAGATTGAATTACAAGGAATTGTAATTCGATCACTTAAGATTGCCAAGGAGATCAATGAGTGCATTGATTGAGGAAGAGATGAAAATGAAATTGATCCGGAGAATGCAACATCTCCTGAGCCCAATGAACTCCCCATTTCTGATCTTACCCATTCTCTTTAATTTCTGTCATTTACTTTTATGAGCAATTATCCCATTCCCATTTAAGATTCTGCAATTTACTTTCCGTCATTTACATTCAGCTCTTTATTTCTAGCATTTACTTTTCTGTTATTTACTTTCCCGCCATTTAATTTTCTACAATTCTCAACTCAAATTCTGATTCGCTCAACTAGGACATTCCTCTAGTGAAAGTTGCTTGATCAATCAATCCCTGTGGGATTCGACCTCACTCTATTGTGAGTTTTTACTTGACGACAAATTTGGTACACTTGCCGAAGGAAATTTGTTATGAGACAAGTTTTCCGTGCATCAAGTTATGGCGCCATTGCCGAGGATTGATTGTGCATCAACAATGATTAAATTGGAGGATCACTAGATTGAGCATTTTATTTTTGTTTGATTTAATTTTCTGCTTGAGTAATTTACTTTCAGTTTTAGTTAATTTCTTCGCTTCCCCCTATTTTTTCGTTTTTAGTTATTTACCATTCATTTCACTAACCCACTAATTGTTTGATATATTGCATCACTCACGCTAATAGTAATTCTGACAGAAATACTTTCTGCATCTATTTTCCTTGCTTGTACTTGTTGGTTGTATGACAGGGAGAAGAAGCGGGGCTTCAACTTCCTTTGATTCTGAACCTGAGAAGACCTTCTTGAGATTAAGGAGGGAAGCAAGAGGAAAAAGAGTAGTTGGTGCTGAGGAAGAGGAGGAATACTTTGAACCAAACATGGAAGAAAACATGGAAAACCATCATGAAGAAGAGACTCACAACCATGGCCGAGGAGGTCGAGCAAATCATGCTGGGGAGGATAGAAGAGTTTTAGGCTATTACATCAATCCAAACCCAGGGAACTGTGGAAGTAGCATTCAAAAGCCAACCATCCACGCCAACAATTTTGAACTGAAGCCACAACTCATCACCCTTGTTCAGAACAACTGTTCGTTCGGAGGAGGTGTCCAAGAAGACCCCAATCAACATCTAACCACTTTCTTGAGAATATGTGACACAGTGAAATCTAATGGTGTTCATCCTGACGCCTATAGACTGCTCTTATTTCCATTCTCACTCAAGGATAAGGCAGCCAAGTGGTTGGAGTCTTTCCCGAAGGAGAGCTTGACAACTTGGGAGGATGTGGTGAACAAATTCTTAGCAAGATTCTACCCCTCTCAACGAATCAATAGGCTGAGAGCTGAGGTCCAAACTTTCAGGCAACAAGATGGTGAGACTCTGTATGAAGCATGGGAGAGGTTTAAGGACCTGACAAGGAGGTGTCCACCTGACGTGTTCAACGAATGGGTGCAGCTACACATTTTCTATGAAGGGCTCTCTTATGAGTCAAAGAAGGCCATAGACCATTCATCCGGAGGATCTTTGAACAAGAAGAAGATCATTGAGGAGGCCATAGATGTCATTGAAACTGTAGCAGAGAATGACTACTTCTATGCTTCCGAAAGAGGGAACACTAGAGGAGTGATGGAGCTAAACAATGTAGATGCTCTGCTGGCTCAGAACAAGCTCATTACCAAGCAGCTGGCTGACCTAACCAAGAAGATGGAGAGGAACCAAGTAGCAGCAATCTCCACTTCATCAACAACCCAAGAAGGAGTGAATGAAGAAGCAGATGGAAGTCAGGAGCAAGTCAACTACATTAGGAATTTACCTAGGCAAAACCATGATCCATACTCCAAGACCTACAACCCTGGATGGAGGAATCACCCAAACTTTGGGTGGGGAAATCAACAAGACCAAAGCCTTGATCAAAGATTCCCAAATCCCAACAATGCAAGCTACCAACATTTCACATATAGACCATATCAACACCCCCATAACAACACCTCTCCATATCCACATCAAAACCAAAATAACTTACCTCATCCTTCCACCTCTAATCCCGATCTACAATCATTTGATGACAGACTCTCAAGGATTGAGAATCTACTTGAAGGCATAGGCAAAGAGATTCAAGATAGTAAAGCGTTCTGAGAAGAAGTGATGTCCAATATACAGAATCAGGATGCTGCCATAAAGAAACTTGAGACACAAATTGGCTACTTATTCAAGCAAATTTCCAGCCACAATATTCGCAGCAATACTAGCTCAACACAAAGGGAGGAGTGTCAGGCTATCACCCTTCGGAGTGGAAAGGAACTGAAGGAAACCCCCCAGAAACCACAAGAAAAAGACTCAGATAAAGAGGAAGAAGAGCAGGATGGAGCTCAAGTTCCTAATCTGAGTTCACAAAAAGGGGAAAGAGTACTGAAGCCAGACGTACCAAGAGTCCCATATCCTCAGCAATTAAAGAAGAAGGGGGATGACAACCAGTTTTTGAGATTTTTTGAAATCTTCAAGAAACTACAAATCAACATACCCTTTGCTGAAGGAATAGAACAAATGCCACTCTACGCCAAGTTTTTAAAGGAGCTAATGACTAAGAAGAGAAGCTGGAAGAACAACGAGATTGTGATATTAACCGAAGAATGTAGTGCTATCATTCAGCACAAACTACCCCAGAAATTGAAAGATCTAGGGAGTTTTTAGACCCCTTGTATTATAGGGGAAATCACAGTGGAAAAGGCTCTTTGTGACTTAGGAGCCAGCATCAATTTGATGTCGGTAGCTATGATGAGAAAGATGAAGATTAAGGAGGCTAAACCAACAAAGATGGCCTTACAATTGGCAGACCGATCGTTCAAGTTCCCGCATGGCGTCGTAGAAGATTTGCTGGTGAAAGTGGTAGATTTTATCTTCCCAGCAGACTTTGTAGTGCTGGACATGCAGGAGGAAGCCAAGGCTTCCATCATCCTGGGAAGGCCATTCTTGGCCACTGCTGGAGCTGTCATTGATGTACAAAAAGGAGATCTCACCCTGAGATTACATAATGAAAAGATGACGATCAATGTGTTCAAGGCCATGAGTTACCCACAAGAACAACTAGGGGAATGTATGAGGTTGGACTCACTTGAAGAGGAGGTGCAGGAGAGTTTTGAAGAAGAAGAGTCTGAAGAGCCCGAAAGAATAATAGAGGAAGAGTGTACATCAAGTGAAGAGGTTGCAACAACAGAAATTGGCATACCAGGTGCACCAAAGGAAAAGAACGAAAAGCCAGAAGCAGCTAAACTTGAACTCAAAGCACTGCCACCCACTCTCAAATATGCATACTTAGGAGAAAATAAAAATTACCCAGTGATCATAAGCTCATGCCTCAGCAAAGATCAAGAGGATGAACTGATCAAAGTACTGCGACAGCACAAGGATGCCATTGGTTGGACACTTGCTGACCTGAAGGGGATAAGTTCGGCCATATGCATGCACAAGATACTGCTAGAAGATGATGCCAAACCATCCATTCAATCCCAAAAGAGGTTGAACCCAATCATGAAGGAAGTGGTACAGAAGGAAGTTATGAAGTTATGGCAAGGGGGGGTAATTTACCCAATCTCAGATAGCCCCTGGGTTAGCCCCGTGCATGTCGTCCTAAAAAAGGGAGGAATTACCGTAGTTCCCAATGAGAAGAACGAACTAATTCCTACAAGGACAGTCACAGGATGGCGGATGTGCATAGACTACAGGAAGCTCAACGAGGCTACACGAAAAGATCATTTCCCTCTTCCATTCATGGATCAGATGTTGGAAAGACTTGCAGGGTACGCATATTATTATTTTCTCGACGGTTATTCAGGATATAACCAAATAGTGGTTGATCCCAGAGATCAAGAGAAAACCTCATTCACTTGCCCATATGGAGTGTTTGCCTACAGGCACATGCCATTTGGGCTATGTAATGCACCTGCGACTTTCCAACGCTGCATGCTTTCTATCTTTTCAGATATGATAGAAAAATTCATTGAAGTTTTTATGGATGATTTCTCGGTATTCAGAGATTCCTTCCCTAGTTGCCTACATCACCTCGCCTTGGTATTGAAAAGATGCCAAGAGACCAATCTGGTCTTGAACTGGGAGAAATGTCACTTTATGGTGACAGGAGGAATAGTCCTTGGTCACAAAGTTTCTAACCAAGGGATTGAGGTTGACAGAGCTAAAGTAGAACTTATTGAAAAACTGCCTCCACCTAGTGATGTCAGGGCAATTAGGAGCTTTTTGAGGCATGCTGGTTTTTACAGAAGGTTTATTAAAGATTTTTCAAAGATAGCCAAGCCCTTAAGCAATCTCCTTGTATCTGATACACCATTTATCTTTGATGAAACATGCATGTTAGCCTTTGAAAATTTGAAAATGAGGTTGTCCTCTGCTCCTATCATTTCCCCACCTGATTGGAATTTGCCGTTTGAATTGATGTGTGATGCATCTGATTTTGCAGTTGGGGCAGTGTTAGGACAGAGGAAAGACAACTTAGTCCATGTGATATACTATGCTAGCAAAGTCCTTAATGATACTCAAAGAAATTATATCACTACTGAAAAGGAGTTACTAGCAATAGTTTTTGCATTTGACAAGTTTAGATCATACCTCATTGGTGCTAAAGTGATTGTTTTTACAGATCACACAGCACTTAAATATTTGTTTTCCAAGCAAGAATCAAAACCAAGACTAATAAGATGGATCTTATTGCTGCAGGAATTCAATATTGAAATCAGAGACAAAAAAGGAGTGGAGAACAAGGTAGCAGATCACCTTCCAAAGGATAAAGGTGGAGCACATAATACGAGTGTGAACGAGCTCTTCCCTGATGAGCAGTTGATGACAGTTCACAAAGCACCATGGTTCGCAGACATTGCCAACTTCAAGGCAACTGGGGCCTTACCTCCAGAGATCAATAAACATCAAAAAAGGAAGCTCATGAATAATGCAAAATACTTTGTCTGGGATGAGCCATATCTCTTCAAGAAGTGTTCAGATGGAATCCTTAGGAGATGTGTTTCGGAAGAAGAAGGATGAGAGGTCCTATGGAATTTCCACGGCTCATGCTATGGAGGCCACTTTGGAGGGGACAGAACTGCAGCAAAGGTGTTACAAAGCAGATTTTTCTGGCCCACCCTTTTCAAGGATGCCAAAGAACTAGTAAAGAGCTGCAATGAATGCCAAAGATCTGGAAACTTTCCCAAAATAAATGAGATGCCACAAAATTTCATCTTGGAACTGGAATTGTTTGATGTGTGGGGAATCGATTTCATGGGACCATTCCCAACCTCATATGGAAACAAGTACATCTTGGTAGCAGTGGATTACGTTTCCAAGTGGGTAGAGGCTATTGCAACCCCAACGAATGATAATAGGGTGGTCATGAACTTCCTCAGGAAAAATATCTTTAGCCGGTTTGGAGTCCCACGAGCACTCATCAGTGATGGAGGGAGCCATTTTTGTAACAGACCACTAGAAGCTCTTCTCCTACGATATGGGGTAAAACACAAGGTAGCCACGCCTTACCATCCCCAAACAAGTGGACAAACTGAGATATCCAACAGAGAGCTTAAGAGGATCCTGGAAAAGACTGTGGGTGCATCAAGAAAAGATTGGTCGAAGAAGCTGGATGATGCTCTTTGGGCATACAGAACAGCATTCAAAAGACCACTTGGAATGTCCCCATATCAACTGGTGTATGGGAAAGCTTGTCATTTACCACTGGAGCTGGAACACAAAGCTCTCTGGGCTATCAAGATACTAAATTTTGACAGCATTGCTGCTGGTGCAAAGAGGATCTTGCAGCTGCAAGAGATGGAGGAATTCAGGTCACAAGCCTATGAAAATACCAAGATGTATAAAGAGAAGGCAAAGACAAGACATGACTTGCATCTTGCACCCAGGAGTTTCGAAAAGGGGCAGCGAGTACTCCTTTACAATTCCAAATTGAGACTGTTCCCAGGAAAACTCAAATCAAGGTGGTCCGGCCCTTTTCTTGTCACAAAAGTTTCGCCATATGGACACATCGAAATCATGGATGAAGGTTCAGAGAGGACTTTTACAGTGAACGGACAAAGACTCAAGCATTATCTAGGCAACATGGGGGAAAACCCCAAAGTACAGTATCATCTCAGGTAAAGGAGGAATCATCGAGCTAGCGACGGTAAAAGAGCGCTCTGTTGGGAGGCAACCCAACCTCAGGTAGTTTCCTTTTCAGCTTTATTTCAATAAAGGTCACAAGCTGTTTCCCCTGTATTGCGAGGAGCTAAGTTTGGTGTTCCACACCAACACAAGCCAAGAGTGAAAGTGTAATTCTAAGTTTGGTGTTCCACCAAAGGATATTAGTTAGAATCAAACTCCACTCCCAAAGAACATTGCTAGCTCCAACCAATCAAGGGAAACCACTTAGATGTAGTTAGACTTTAGGTAATCATTGTTTGTTAATAACAAGATATGAGGTTCTCTGCATATATGCAATGTTTTGCACTGGGCAAGGAATTAAGTTTGGTGTTCACACACCAAATTAAGTTCAGAAGTCACAAGCATACATGCAAGCTAACTATTTCTCAAGTGCTTTGGGAACAAGAAACTTCCAATAACTTTGCAGGAATCTTATGAGGAAATGGTGCACCTTCACCCAAGGAAGTGAGGTAGCAAGGACTAGGATGATGACAAAAAAAGAAGGCAACTAGAAATCATCACCCGAAGGTTGTATTGATTCCATTGTACTTAGAATGTTGAAAATTGGAAGTCCGAATGCACTTTTGATCAATAGTGACTCGTTAATTGGAACCTTTTTCAATTCTGTCTTTTAAATTTTTGGTTGAAGAGGTCTATGATTGCTAGTCTTTATGTCACTGCATCCTTACTTTGCTTACTTGTATGCTTGTCCCTTTGAATCAAATGAAAAAAGAGAATGAGTATTTCAAAAGACCAGAGAGGAGTTCATACTATGGAGTAAGTTCATGAGTTTGTGGTATAGTCATAAGTTAGCTAAGTTGGTTCAACCATAAGGTGGGAAGACAACTATCTGTCCTGAATCATATGCTTTGAATACACCCCATGAGACTAGCTAAATAAGAAGATCCTAATAAGAAAAAGGGAAAGAACAATAAAGGTTGAAAAATAAAAGAAAAAGAGTAAGCAATAAGGCTAGGCACCAATGGTTTTAATCTTGAGGCATGTGTCTGTGGTGCTCCTGTGTGAGGGATCTACTTGGATGAATAAGCTCTTAGGGGTGCCTTATCACTTGGTAACTTGGGTTAACTAACTCGGGATTATCAGCTGAAAGTCCACTATCAAGAGTAACCTTCACTACAGAGCATTTAGTAACCCAAAGAGGTTTTGGACACCAAGGTCTCAAGAAAAGAAAATAAATAAACTACATGCATGTGGTGTGTATGTATGGGGGAAAGAGACTTGAGGGAGTAAGTCCTTAGGGGTGTCTTAACACCTAGCACCTTGAACCAACTGGTTCGAGAGTGTTGGCTGAAAGCTTATCTTAAAGAGTCGCCCCCTTACAGAGCACTTAGCCTAAGAACACAAATAAGCCCTGAAATAACAATAAAAGGATCAATGAATAAAAGTCTCATGGGATGCAATCACAGTGAGTATTCTAGGACATGATAAAGGTCTGAAAGCCAGGAATGAACCTAAGTTGCTATGCATGAAACCACCATAAAACCAGGGGCATGACCTCCACAAGAATGACTCATTTCTCTTGGCATTCCATTCATCATTCTCTTGTTCCAGTACGTGCTTAGGGACAAGCAAGCTTTAAGTTTGGTGTTGTGATGCCAGGGCATTTTGGCCAGTTTCACTAACCTTTTCTTTACTATTTTTAGGGTAGTTTCATGCATTTCCTTAGAAAATAAGCTAGTTTTGGGTAGATATTCACTTACATCTTGATTCAAGCATACATTGTGCAATTTACATGATTTCATGAGGATTTTGCATGAATTTTATGACAAATTTGATGTTGCATTTCCCATGACTTGGACCAGAACTTTGATCCACTTGATTGCTTGATTTCAGGACAAAGGAAGCAAAGAAGAACCACATTAGTGGCTACGTTAGTTACACTAACGTGGGCACTAACATGGAATGGGAGTAACTTGCAAATTTAATGAGAAAAGTAATCGCCAATAACGCTCTCGAAGCCATCATTGCCCACGTTAAGAGTCACGTTAACTAAGTTAACGTGAACTCTAACATGGAAGAAAGAAAAGGGAGCGAACGTTAGTGACACTTAACATTATCACTAACGTTGGATCAAGCTCATAAGTGGCCACGTTAAGAGCCACGTTAACTTAGTTAACGTGGCCTCTAACGTTAAGAAGTAAAGGGGAAGCCAACGTTAGTGACATTCAACTTTGTTACTAACATTGGCCAAGTCACAATAAACCACGTTAACTCCCACGTTAACCTAGTTAACGTGGAAGCTAACGTGAAGAAAGTAGGTGGTCGACAACGTTAGTGACACCTAACATTGTCACTAACGTTGGGATTAACCCACACAAGCCCCAATAAGCCACGTTAACTCCCACGTTAACCTAGTTAACGTGGAAGCTAACGTGAAGAAGGAAGGTGATCGCCAACGTTAGTGACACCTAACATTGTCACTAACGTTGGAGGGAGCCCACACAAGCCACAATGAGCCACGTTAACTCCCACGTTAACTTAAGTTAATGTGGAAGCTAACGTGAGGAGGAGAGATGATGAGCCAACGTTAGTGACATTCACCTTTGTCACTAACGTTGGAGATGGCTAGCACAGCCACGTTAGAGGCCACGTTAACCTAGTTAACGTGGACTCTAACGTGGGAGCTAAGGGTACACATTGGAACATTAGTGACAAAGGTAAGTGTCACTAACGTTCTCGAAGGTTGGCAAGCCTACGTTAAAAGAGCCATGTTAACTAAGTTAACGTGGACTGTAACGTAAGGAAGGGGAAGACTTCTCAACATTGCTGGGAAAGGTGAGTCCCAATAACGTGTGCGAAGGACATAGAGGCAACGTTAGTGGCAACGTTTGTGCCACTAACGTTGAAGTTAACGTGGCTCTTACTTTGGTGAGGAACGTTAGTGAAAAAGGTAATTGTCACTAATGTTCTCGAACCCATATTTTCACTGAATGTTAACACCACTAACGTCCTGAGCTAAAGTCTCTGCCCACTTCACACTCTCTCTGCAAGTAAAGCCAAGCCCAATGAAGAAGATAACTGCTTCAAACTCAAGATCCAAAGGCCCATACCCAAGACTTGAAGAGCCAACTAGAAGATCAGAAGAGTAGTATATATAGGAGTAGCTTTGAATTGAGAAGGAGAGTTGGAAATTATAGGGAGCCTCGTAGCATAGAACTACTCTCTGTATTTTACTTTCTCTGCACTTCTAGTTTCATAATGTATTCTCCATCTTTGTTTTCATTTTCCAGAGCTATGAACAACTAAACCTCTTTCATTGGGTTAGGGAGCTCTGTTGTAATTTGATGGATCAATACTAGTTTTCATTATTCTTCTTCTATCTTTTCTCTTGATTTTACTTGAAAGCTTTCGATCTTCATCCAATTGGGTAGTTATCTTGGAAAAGAAGCTATTCAAACTTGGATCTCTTTCATTGGGTTTGGATGGATATGTGACTATAATCCTCTCAACACTTGATTTGGGAAATGCATGTGGTATAATCAGTTACCATACTTCATCTCTTCTCATGAGCAATTGACCAAGGAATTGGCTATTGATCAAGATTTGAGAGATTGAATTACAAGGAATTGTAATTCGATCACTTAAGATTGCCAAGGAGATCAATGAGTGCATTGATTGAGGAAGAGATGAAAATGAAATTGATCCGGAGAATGCAATATCTCCTGAGCCCAATGAACTCCTCATTTCTGATCTTACCTATTCTCTTTAATTTCTGTCATTTACTTTTATGAGCAATTACCCCATTCCCATTTAAGATTCTGTAATTTACTTTCCGTCATTTACATTCAGCTCTTTATTTCCAGCATTTACTTTTCTGTTACTTACTTTCCCGCCATTTAATTTTCTGCAATTCTCAACTCAAATTCTGATTCACTCAACTAGAACATTCCTCTAGTTAAAGTTGCTTGATCAATCAATCCCTGTGGAATTCGACCTCACTCTATTCTGAGTTTTTACTTGACGACAAATTCGGTACACTTGCCGAAGAAAATTTGTTATGAGACAAGTTTTCCGTGCATCACAATTCTAAAGCACCTATGCAAGAAGGAGATAACCCAGAAGTTGAGTGTAAATGAGAGCAAGTCAACTATGTGAACAATTCATCAAGACCACCATATGACCCCAATGCTAACACATACAACCCAGGTTGGAAGAACCACCCAAACTTTGGGTGGGGAAATCAACAAAACCATATCCAAGACAGAAAAATCCCAATTTTGTGGTTTATCTTGTGCTTAATTTTGGGAATTTTATCAACTTTTCTCATATTTATTCAATGAAATAGCATGGTTTTGTAATTCTCCCTAAATTTGTGCTTAAGTGTGAAAACATGCTTTTTAGGCCTTAAATTTGTCGATTTTAATTCACTTTAATTCCATTCAATGCCTTAATATGTTTGTTAAGTAATCTCAGATTTAGAAGGCAAAGATTAGATTGAAGGAATGAAGGAAAAGCATGCAAAGTGGGAGAACTCATGAAGAAATGAAGGAATCGCAAAGCTGTCAAGCTTAACCTCTTCCTAATCAATCGATCATAACATGAGCTACAAAGATTCAAATAAGGCACTTCTAGTTGCGTTGGAAAGCTAACATCTGGAGTTTCAAAATGATATAAAATTTGCCATATTTGCTTGGTGTTTAGGGATGCGTACGCATGCATCACGCGCACGTGTCGCTGGATCAGCGTGGGTCAAATTTAGGAAAACGTGGCCAGCGATTTCTAGCTCATTTTGGGCCCAATCCAACTCATTTCTGATGCTATTGAACCCAAGGATTGAGAGGGGGGGATGAACGAAGTAGTCATAGTTTAGTTTTCATCATGTTCTAAGGTAGAATTCTAGAGAGAGAGGCTCTCTCCTCTGTCTAGATTTAGGATAGAAATTAGGGTAAAGTTAGGTTCATCTCTCTCAAATTTAACTTTCAATTTTCATTTTGATTTCAATTCTCTTTATATTTTAGTGCTCTATTGTCTTAATCTTCTTAGTTTCTCTTGTTAATTTCTTGTTTTGTTCTCTTTTATGTTTATGAACAATTGTTGGATCTCAATTTCTTTTCATGCAATTTTATATTTCTATGTCTTTTGGTGTTTACTTCACTTGTTATTGTTGATTTCTTGCTTATGTTGGTTATGGGTTTTATTAATTCTTGCATTTTATGATGTTTACTTTTCTTGCACACTAGGTGTTTGATAAAATTTTTTCTCTAGTTTTTGAGTAGTTTTTCTTACTCTTGGCCTAGGCTAAGGGGATTGAGTGACCTTGAGTCATTGGGTCTCATTGAATTGGTGATTTAAGAATCCTTGGTGGTCAATTTGATAACCATTGATACTAGCCTACTACTAAGTCAATTAGTAGCTAGGTTAGAACCTATGGATTGATTTTGATCAAGCCGTTTGATATACTTCAAATATAGAAGTAGACTTAATGAGCTTGGTTCCTCACAATTGTTAATATATGGTTTGTTGACAAGGATAGTGATCTCAATTCCTATGCTTAGCCAAGAGTTCTTTCCATTTCTTTTATTATTTTTTTTATTTTACTTTCTTGTCATTTATATTTTCTTGTCAATTTCCAAATCAAATCCCCCTTGCATCTTCATAGCCAATTGTTGAGCATTTCATTGCAATTCCTTGTGAGACGACCCGAGGTTTAAATACTTCGGTTAATTTTCATTGGTGTTTGTACTTGTGACAACCAAAATTTTTCCATGTGAGGATTCTTTGCTGGTTTAGAACTATACTTGCAACGAGATTTCATTTGTGAAATTCTAAACCGTACAAGAAACCGAACATCAAAATGGCGCCGTTGCTGGGGAATTGCATTGGTGCTTTGTTATTGGCTATTGTGAATATTGTGAATATTGTGAATATGCTTCCCTTTTACTTATGTGTTAGTTTTTGTTAGCTTTAGGACTTTGTTGCTTATTTTTGTTAGCTTTTGTTTTTTATTTGCTATTATGAATTCTCACCACTTTGGCTATGAGTTTGGCTCAAATTATATTATAGGGAATAGAAGCTACAATGATAACATGCATCAAGGATGGAACAATCAAAGGTGGTGGGAGCCTCAAAGGATTGATCACCCTTCTTGGCAACAACCTCCTCCGGTCTCTTATAGGTATAATTCCACTCTTAATGCATATCAATCTAATGGATGCAGTGACCCTCATTGTGGTTGTCAACGACCACCACCACATGCCTATGAACCACCCCTCAACATGGTTTTGAACCATCATACTCACAAGCCCCATACCATCAAACAGCTCCATATGACCCTAATCCTTATCCACCATACCAACTACCTTATGAGCCATGTAAACCATACAAAGAACCACAACAATTCCGAAACAACTACTCTCAAGAATCACCTCCATATACACCATCTCCATACCCTTACCAATATGAACCACCTTCCAACTACAATGCCTTTCCCCCAAATAATGAACCTTCTCTTCCACCACCGCCCCCGATGAAGCCCTCATGCTAGAATTAAGAGATCTTGACTCTCATATCCAAAGGCAACAAGAGAGGATGGAAAAGGAGTTTAAGGAGCTAGAAGCCAAGATGGCTATCATGGCGGAAGCCATTAGCAACATATACTCATCCTGCCTAAGCTTATGCGAACAAAGCACTCCCATTGTTGAATGTGGAGAAGCAATCAAGGAGCATAGTGAGGAAGTGAGTTTGGATCTTCATGGTGAAGAAGAGGAACTAAAGCATGATTTGCAACAAGGGAAGGAAGTTGGGACAATTGAGCCGGAAGAAGTGGTTGAAGACCTAGGAGATGTTGGAAGTCCATGGGAATGTAGCATTAGAGAGCCCTCTTTCAAGAAGCTTGATATTAATGTCGAGGAGGGTGTACAACCTCCAAGGCATATCATGGTGGAAAACTTTGAAGAGGTTGATCAAGAGATGGATTCAATTATTGATGAATTCTTATGTACAATTGAATTCTCCCCCATTGGGCTTGACATGAAGATTAAAGAAGAAGATACCTCACCTCCCATACCCTTGGTAAGAAATGAAGAAGAGATCGAACTAGAAGGAAGTTATCAAGAGAAGGAGGTTGAGCAAGAAGCAAGCTCCATTATTGAAGATGATTCCACACAAACCAATGAGTCTTTTGGGATTGATGAATCTCCTTCATTGTGCTATGAAATTGATAACAAGGAGGACCGTGCACAACCTCCGACACATGGTTTGAGCAATAAAGGGTGTATAGAAGAAGTTGGTGAGCAAGGAATTGAACTTAAAGAAGCTTGCAAAGTGGTGGAAGTTACAAGGGAAGTGCCCAAGGGATTGGATCTCACATTGGCTAAGTGTGGGGAGATCCCCCTTCCTAAGTCACCATCTTCCAACACAACAATCAAGTGGGTAAAATTCTTATCCCTAAGCTTTAATTTCTCACTTGAATATGGTTTGATTGAAAATAATGGTCAACTTAGAGCTCTTTGTGGAGTTAAGAGTAGGAGAGAGTTATGTAGTGGATGGAGACACCATTCTAAGTTCATGATGGTTGCATGCTCAAAGTTGAATAGCAATGGTTGGTGTAGAACCGAATTGCAAGGGCCTAGGAGAATGTTTGGATGCTCAATTGAGAATTCTCAAGCCTTGTCACCCAAATTTAACTATGGTAGTCAACGAGAAGATGGGTGCAAGAACAAGGTTTGGGACCCCGGAATTCATTTCAACAATCAAAACTCTAGGGGCCTTGTCATCGACCTAAGATTACTTGAAGGCCTTGTGCGCCTTATTTGGGATCTCGGTGGATATTGGAAATGCAAGCATTGGTGGGGATTCAAGGAAGAGTTCAAGCATAAGCCACCATAGAAAAGCTCCCACCAAATGTCCAACTTAAGGACTTAAACTAAAAGTGCTAGGTGGGAGACACCCCACCATGGTAACCACTTTCCATTCTCTTGTAGATATAATCAATGAATGAATTGAGTTGCCATTTTAGATAGTTTTACTTCTTTTCTATACTCTTATACATTTTGTTTCGATTGATAGGTTGTAGTAGTGTGTTTTGATTAGTTTAGATTGTTGTTAAAGTAGGTTGCTTGAAGTGCAAGCTTTATTTGTTTTGTCTTTGAAAAGTTTTCAAAAACTTAAAGATTTTTTTTAAATTTGAATTTTGGTTGCTTTAGAATGTTTATAGGTTAGGAGAGTGTTAAATTCTATTTTTATGCTTCTAAAATTTTTTTTTCAATCCACGCATCACGCTTACGTGTGGATTGCACTTTCGCAACTCCTGGTACATTTACCCGAGAGTTACACGAACATCGCGCGAGCATTGTGCAAAAAGCACAATCCACGCGTAAGCACGCATGACGCTTACGCGTGGATTGTCCCTGCTGCATCCATGCATAAGCACGCATGACGCTTATGCATGGATTCGCACGCTGTTTTTCTCCTTTCTCCTTTCTCCTTCTTTCTTCTTTTCTTCTTCTTTCTTTCTATCTTTCTTCTTCTTCCTCTCTTGAAAAAAAAATAAAAAAATAAAAAATATATAAAAAAATAATTAAAAAAATTAAATTAAATTAAAAAAATTTGTTTCTTTTCTTCCATCTTCTTTTATTGCATTTGCTTATTTTCATTCTTTGGATTTTAATTTTGTTTTCATAGCTTGTTCTTATTTTTCTTTCTAAGTTTCTTATTTTAATAATAGTGTTGAATGCTCTTACTCAATGTTGAGAATTTCTTGGTTAATCTTGGCACTTCTAGACTTGTTTGATGTTGATGGGTAATGAAATTTCTAATTCAATGCTTAACCTTTGATGATCCTTGTATCCTTTGTGCATTGATATGAGCTTACATGTCTTTCATGACCCACTCTTTCTTGTTTGAACTTGATGCTCGACATGCTCTTCATGTTATTCACTTATGCTTTGACTTTCCTCTTGCATCAAGTATTAATTGATATGCCCTTTTCCTATATTACTCTCTCACTTACATGCGTAGCTAACATGTAGTGAGAACCTTACTCTTATTTGGCATTAGCCCCGCATATGTTCTACTTGCTTTGCTATCTTTGTTGTAGGCTTAATTCTCTTTCTTTTTCTTTCCTTTTAGGTTGGCCACCAAGAGGGAAAGGATAAGCCTCAAATAGGGCAACAAACAAGTTCATCCGCACAACCTTTTGAAGGAGCTTATCAATTGTACCAACCCATCCACATTGCTCTTCCTTGCATGCACCGAGGACGGTGCAATCTTCAAGTGTGGGGATGTCATCCGACCGATCTCCATGGGTAATAATTTTCTTTTTCAACACCAATTTTTCAATTTTTATCTTTGTTAGATTAGTTGTTACATTGCATGATAGGTTGTATGATAGTTAAAATTTATACATATTTTACCACTTTTTTTATGTTAGGACTACTTGGTTAGGGTAATGATTTCTTTTCCAAGAAAAATTGCTTTAGGGCACCCTACCATTTCAAAAAATTTTTTTTGTTTGAACTTGCTTGAAGAATTCATTTTGGAACATGGTTTTTGAGCTAAGAACACAAGCATGTGAGTTTTGAGCCCAATTGCGTGGTTACATCTTACAACCACTATTTTCCATTCTTGTGTGTATTATTCTCTTTCTATGATTGTAATCTTTGATTTGTTTGATTCTTTATGTCCATTATTCCATGTATACATGCATTTATATGATTGAGGTCATCATTTTATTTAGCTCACTTACCCAAATAGCCTACCTTTCATTAGCCATTGTTAGCTAAATTTGAGCCTATCTAATCCCTTTTGTTCTTAATTTTAACACATCACTACCCCTAAGTGAAAAATAATAAATGTTCCTTAATTTGGATCTTTGATTAGCTTACGCTAGTGAGGGTGTGTATCATTTGGGTATGGGAAACTTGGGACATTGGTTGAGGTAAAAGTGTATTTTGTATTTTTGTTTGAAAATATTGGGAATTGGGTACATATTCATGCACTAAATATAAAAACCATATGCATTGATGCCCTTGTATATATTTTAGATTGAAAAGGAAAAAAATGTGAAAAAAAATGTAGAAAAAGAAACAAAAAAATAAAAGAAACAAAAATATATATTAAAAAATGCAATAAAAAGGGGAAAAAAATGCCCCAATGTAAAGTAATAAAAACAATGCATATGGGATGTGAATTAAAAAGAATGCATGAGTATGTGAAAAAGTGGGAATCATGGGTAGCTAGGTTGTGTATTAGAATTGTATAGGTTGTTATATGTGTTAGGGGAGAATTGAGTGATTGACCCTATACACTTGAGCGATTAGAGCGGACACACTTCCGGTGAAGGATCGATGCTCAATTCCTTGTTCCCGGCTTTCATGAGCTTTTCTTTTCGCAAGTCTATTTGAGATTCATTTTGATAGTTGAATTGGTAGGATTCATGAATCGTCATATGATCTTTGCTCTACTTGTTCATATATGTTCTTGGAGATTGATTTATTTTTAACCAAGCAGGTAGAATCATCTTGCATTTAGCTGCATGCATGTAGATAGGAGCATATAGTTTATTTGCATTGAATAAATGTTCATACCCCTTTTCTTATCCTTTTTTATTCTTAGCATGAGGACATGCTGGGTTTAAATGTGGGGAGGTTTGATAAACCCAATTTTGTGGCTTATCTTATGCTTAATTTGGGAGATTTTATCAACTTTTCTCACATTTATTCAATGAAATAGCATGGTTTTGTAATTCTTCCTAAATTTATGCTTAAGTGTAAAAGCATGCTTTTTAGGTCTTAAATTTGTCAATTTTAATTCACTTTAATTCCATTCGATGCCTTGATATATTTGTTAAGTAATCTCAGGTTTAGAAGGCAAAGATTGGATTGAAGGAATGAAGGAAAAGCATGCAAAGTGGGAGAACTCATGAAGAAATGAAGGAATCGCAAAGCTGTCAAGCCTGACCTCTTCCTACTCAATCGATCATAACTTGAGCTACAGAGATCCAAATGAGCCGGTTCTAGTTGTGTTGGAAATAAAACATCTGGGGCTTCAAAATGACATAAAATTTGCCATAGTTTCTTAGCGTTTAGAGATGCGTACGCGTGCATCACATGCACGCATCGCAGGATCAGCATGGGTCAATTTTAGGAAAATGTGGCCAGCGATTTCTAGCTCATTTTGGGCCAAATCCAACTCATTTCTGATGCTATTGAACCCAAGGATTGAAAGGGGGGATGAACGAAGTAGTCATAGTTTAGTTTTCATCATGTTCTAAGGTAGAATTCTAGAGAGAGAGAGGCTCTCTTCTCTCTCTAGATTTAGGATAGAAATTAGGATAAAGTTAGGTTCATCTCTCTCAAATTTAACTTTCAATTATCGTTTTGATTTCAATTCTCTTTATATTTTAGTGCTCTATTATCTTAATCTTCTTAGTTTCTCTTGTTAATTTCTTGTTTTGTTCTCTTTTATGTTTATAAACAATTGTTGGATCTCAATTTCTTTTCATGCAATTTTATATTTCTATGTCTTTTGGATGTTTAGTTCACTTGTTATTGTTGATTTCTTGCTTATGTTGGTTATGTGTTTTATTAATTCTTGTATTTTGGGATGTTTACTTTTCTTGCACACTAGGTGTTTGATAAAATTTTTTCTCTAGTTTTTGAGTAGTTTTTCTTACTCTTGGCCTAGGTTAAGGAGATTGAGTGACCTTGAGTCTTTGGGTCTCATTGAATTGGTGATTTGAGAATCCTTGGTGGTCAATTTGGTAACCATTGATACTAGCCTACTACTAAGTCAATTAGTAGCAAGGTTAGAACCTATGGATTGATGTTGATCAAGCCATTTGATATACTTCAAATATAGAAGTAGACTTAATGAGCTTGGTTCCTCACAATTGTCAATATATGGTTTGTTGACAAGGTTGGTGATCTCAATTCCTATGCTTAGCCAAGAGTTCTTTCTATTTCTTTTATTAGTTCTTGTTATTTTACTTTCTTGTCATTTATATTTTCTTGTCAATTTCCAAATCAAACCTCCCCTTGCATCTTCATAGCCAATAGTTGAGTATTTTATTACAATTCCTTGTGAGACGACCCGAGGTTTAAATACTTCGGTTAATTTTCATTGGGGTTTGTACTTGTGACAACCAAAATTTTTGCATGTGAGGATTCTTTGTTTGTTTAGAACTATACTTGCAACGAGATTTCATTTGTGAAATTCTAAACCGTACAAGAAACCAAACATCAAAGACCACAAACCATATCACTCTAACTACTATAACAACTCCAGCCATCAATCTAACAATCATAGACCCTACCACAACCCACACAATGCCCCCTACCACTCAACCCATCAATCACACATTAACCTTCGTCAAGGAATATCATCCTCAGCCCAAGAACCATGTGATAACAGCTACAACTTTGCAAAATTGGAGGCCATGATGTCACAAATGGCAGGGAATATTGTCACTGTTGCAAAGAGACAATTGCAAGCTGAAAAAAGATAGATTCAATCTAAGAAGAGGCTAGATCCAACATAAAGAACCAATGGGCAGCAATCTCAAAACTAGAGTCATAATTAGGATATCTATCCAAGAAATTACCAATGTCTACAAACACATTCCCAAGTGATACCATGACCAATCCTAGAGGAGAATGCAAGGCCATCACACTAAGTAGTGGGAAGGTGGTGAAGGAGACATCCTCAAGCCACAAATTGCAATAAGAAAAGGTTGCAAATGACTCAGAAATCAAGAAGGAAGAAGAGATACATACTCCAGCTCCACCAAAACAAGTCTTGAAGCCCTATGTACCAAAGGCACCCTACCCACAAAGGCTAAGAAAGGATGGGAAGGACAGCCAATTTTTTAGATTCTTGGAGATCTTCAAGAGGCTCCAAATCAACATTCCTTTTGCTAAGAAATTAGAGCAAATGCCACTCTTTGCCAAGTTCTTAAAAGAGCTCATGGCAAAGAAAGGAAACTGGGGAGAAAAGGAAACTGTAGTGCTCACAGAACAATGTAGTTCCATTATACAAAAGAAGCTTCCCCAAAAGATGAAAGATCCTGGGAGTTTTCGAATCCCCTACATCATAGGGGATATTAGCATTGAAAAAGTATTATGTGATCTTAGAGCTAGCATCAACCTTATGTCCTTGGCCATGATGAAAAGAATGAGAATTGAAGAGGCCAAACCAACAAGGATAGCACTCCAACTGCTAATAGAACATTCATGTTTCCCCATGGAGTGGTGGAAGACCTGATAGTTAAAGTAGGAGAGTTCATCTTCCCAGCTGATTTTGTTGTGCTTGACATGGAGGAAGAGTCTAATGCATCTATCATACTAGGAAGACCATTCTTGGCAACAACTAGAGATATAATTGATGTGCAAAAAGGAGAATTGGTCCTAAGACTGCATGAAGAAAAGATGGTGTTCAATGTTTTCACTGCAATGAGCTACCCCAAGGAGTCCATTGGAGAATGTATGATGGTGGACACAATGGAAAAGTTGGTTCAAGGAGTCCTAGAAGAAGATTAATGTGAAGAAGCAATGGAGCAAGATCATCAAACATCATGTGGTGAACTACCACAAGAAATCATAGAAGGCTCAATCATGCTAGACAAGGCAAACAAGGAGAAGATAGAAGCACCAAAGTTAGAGTTGAAAACCTTACCCCCAAGCTTAAAGTATGCTTACTTGGGGAGCAACAACACATATCCAGTAATCATCAACTCAAGCTTGAGTGAAGAACAAGAAGAGAAAGCATCAATGTGTTGAGGCAACACAAGGATGCCATAGGGTGGACACTTTTAGATTTAAAGGGAATTAGCCCTTCAATGTGCATGCATAAAATCCTTCTTGAGGAGGATGCCAAGCCCTCAATACATCCACAAAGAAGGATGAACCCCTCAATGCAAGAAGTAGTACAAAAGAAAGTCCTGAAGTTATGGCAAGCAGGAGTGATTTATCCCATCTCAGACAACCTTTGGGTGAACCCTGTTCAAGTAGTCCCCAAGAAGGGAGGAATCACAGTTATGCCGAATGAGAGAAATAAATTGATATCAACAAGAACAGTGACTGGATGGCACATGTGTATAGACTACAGGAAGCTCAATGAAGCCACAAGGAAGGATCATTTTCCTCTACCATTCATGGATCAAATGTTGGAGAGGCTTGCTGGACATGAGTACTATTGCTTCTTGGATGGATACTCTGGCTACAACCTGATTGTAGTAGATCATAAAGACCAAGAAAAGACTTTTTTCACTTGCCCTTATGGTGTTTTTGCATATAGACGCATGCCCTTTGGTTTGTGCAATGCACCTGCTATTTTCCAAAGGTGCATGCTGTCAATTTTTTCTGATATGATTGAGAGGTTTATTGAGATTTTCATGGATGATTTTTCAGTGTTTGGTGACTCCTTTCCTAATTGTTTACACCATCTTGCCTTGGTGCTCAAGTGATGCCAAGAGACTAACCTAGTTTTGAACTGGGAAAAATGTCATTTTATGGTTACCGAAGGGGTAGTCCTTGGCCACAAAATGTCTAAGAAAGGCATAGAGGGAGATAGAGCCAACGTGGAAGTGATTGAAAAATTACCCCCACCTTACAACATAAAAGCAATTAGGAGTTTCTTGGGACATGCTGGGTTCTATAGAAGGTTCATCAGAGACTTTTCAAAAATTGCCAAACCCTTGAGTAACTTGCTTGTCTCTAGTGTTGATGACATGTCATCATGTCATATTTTTCTATGCTTTTTCATACAAGAAATTGATTATTAGTGCTTAAATATTGAATGCTTTTGTGCTTAAATGGTATGTTTCTTTGATCTTTTGATTTTATAAATCATGTAGGAAATAAGTGGAAAAAGAAGCAAAAAAGCACAAATTAAGCTCAAAAAGAGAAAAGAAGAATTTTAGGGCACACTTTGAAGTTTGAGCACGCTTTGGAACCTTAGGCTGCCCTTTTAAAAGCGTGGCCCATAACCATGAAGCCGTGGCATGATACAGATGCATTATTGCCTTATGCATGCATTATCATGAATTAATAACTAAAGCATGCATGCATTTAATTATTATGCCAATTAAGAATGAAATGAATGAATGAAACGCTACGTAATTGGCATTATTAATTAATTAAGCCAATGAAAGCATACATGAAACATTTATTACTAATTGGCAAATCAAGCTTTACGTTGGCATTACTAAGTAATATAATTAAAGCATGCATGCATTTAATTATTAATGCCAAATGAATGAAATGAAAGCAAAGTTAAAGTGAGGAAGCAACGTTCATTAAGCAAGAGAGCGCTAGCATTCATTAAACAATGAGCGTTCACTTTGGAAGTGAACGTGGCGTTCACTTTCTTACCTTTTTCATGAATTTCAAGTTGGGAGAGGAAGCTCGTGTTGGCCATACACACTAGGAGCACTCAAATACTCAGCATACCACTCACTAAGTGAACGTTGGGCAAGGAAACAAGTGCACCAAGGGTAGCGCTCAACAAAGCAACTGAGCGCTCAAATAGCGAGCGCCAAGTAAGGAAGGCACACCAAAGAAGCCAGCGCTCAAAGAGTGAGCATGGCGTTCAATAATTGAGAGCTAGGGGAGGCAACATGCGCACCAAAGGCATGCTGAAGGAGTGAACGGGGTGTTCACTTTCCCAACTGAACTCTCCACTGGAAGGAGAACCAAGCCAACCCTGACCTACTTATTCAAGGCCGCATCCAAATCAACCCATTTCATTTAAGGCCCAAAGGAAGCAAAGCCCATTGACATGACTCAAAGACACAAGAAATAGTTAGATTAGGAATTTCATTTTAAATTGTAATTTGTTTTCAATTTCAATTTCAATTTCATGTTGTAAAGCCTATATAAAGGCATCAGTTTCATTTCATTGAGATCGGTTAGGTTGGCTCTGCTAGAGAGCAATAAGAGTAGGAGTAGGGTAGAAGGCTCTGGTAGAGAGCTTAGCTCTCTTTTCCTTCTCTGCAATTTTACATTTTTGTTATAATTAAATTTAATTCAGTTTATGCAAATTTCAATTTCTACAATCCTCTGTTCCAATTTCCTTCTCTGCGATTTTAACTTTATGTTCCTATTGCTTCCAATTTAAGTTTCTGCAATCTTTTTCTGCTACGATTTCCTTCTATGCAATTTCACTTTCGGCAATTTTACAATTCTGTTAATGATTTAGCTTGATTTAATTTTCCTGCAATTTAAATTTCCTGTTACTTGTTCTCAAGATCTCTTTGATTGCTTGCTTTATTGCTTTCTTTAAATTTCCTGCACCCAATTCCCTTTACATTTACTACACTTCACATTTCTTGCTACAATTTACTTTCTCCACTTTTAATTTACTACAATTTACCTTCTACCAATTCAATTTCACTCAATTCAACACTGTTAGCTTGACTAAACTAATCACCTTACTAATGTTGCTTGACCCATCAATCCCTGTGGGATCGACCTCACTCTTGTGAGTTATTACTACTTGATGCAACCCGGTACACTTGCCGGTGAGTTTGTGTGGAATCATTTTTCCCTCATCAAGTGTACCATTTATCTTTGATAGAGAATGTATGCATGCTTTTGATGAGCTTAAAAGTAAGCTCTCCTCTGCACCTATTATAGCACTACCCAGTTGGGACTTACCTTTTGAATTGATGTGTGATGCATCAGATTCTGCTATTGGTTCTATTTTAGGACAAAGGAGAAACAAGCTAGTGCATGTCATCTATTATGCTAGCAAGGTTCTTAATGAAGCCCAAAGGAACTACACCACCACAGAAAAAGAACTTCTTGCTATAGTCTTTGCATTTAATAAATTCAGATCATATCTCATTGGTTCTAAAGTCATTGTGTTTACTAACCATGCAGCACTTAAATACTTGCTAACCAAGCAAGAATCCAAGCCTAGATTAATAAGATGGATCTTGTTACTCTAATAGTTCAACATTAAAATCAAAGATAGAAGTGGAGTAGAGAATAAAGTGGCTGATCACTTATCAAGGATCCCATATAAAGGGAATGAAGCACATAGCCCTGGGGTGAATGAAAGCTTCCCAGATGAGCAATTAATGATGATTCAAGAGGCTCCATAGTTCGCAGATATATCCAACTTCAAGGCCATTGGAGAGCTACCTTCCAACATTAACGAACACTTGAAAAGGAAGCTCATCAATGATACCAAACACTACATTTGGGATGAGCCCTACCTGTTCAAAAAGTGTGTTGATGGTAACTTACCCAAGAAGAATAAAATGCCATGAAGATTCATCATGGAGTTGGAATTCTTTAATGTTTGGGGGATTGATTTCATGGGACCATTCACACCCTCATACTCAAACAACTACATATTGGTGGTTGTAGCCTATGTATCCAAATGGGTAGAGGCTATAGCAACATCAACAAATGACAAAAAAGTAGTGATCAACTTCTTGAGGAAGAACATATTTAGCCGGTTTGGGGTTCCAAGAGCTCTTATAAGTGATGGAGAAACTCACTTTTGCAACAAACAACTTGAGACACTCCTCCACAAATATGGCGTTAAGCATAAGATAGCAACCCCATACCATCCACAAACCAATGGTCAAGCTGAAATTTTAAATAGAGAGCTCAAGAGAATCCTTGAGAAGACTGTTGGGAACTCAAGAAAGGATTGGTCCAAAAATCTAGATGATGCATTATGGGCTTATAGAACAGCTTTTAAGACACCTATTGGCATGTCTCCATACCAATTGGTATTTGGAAAAGCTTGTCATCTACCAGTGGAGCTTGAACATAGAGCATTTTGGGCTCTAAAGATGTTGAACTTTGATAATGAAGTTGCTGGGGAAAGAAGGTTGTTGTAGCTCAATGAGTTAGATGAATTCAGATCTCAAGCCTATAAAAATGCCAAGATTTACAAGGAGTAAACAAAAAAATGGCATGATCAAAGGCTAGCAAGAAGAGAGTTTGTAGAAGGTTAAAAGATGTTGTTATACAACTCAAGGCTCAAATTTTTCCCAGGGAAATTGAAATCAAGATGGTCTGGACCATTCACAATTATCAAGGCTTCTCCTTATGGTCATGTAGAGCTTATGGATGATAAAACACAGAGGACTTTCATTGTTAAAGGCCACATACTTAAGAACTACTTGGGGGACTCATTGGATGAGCAAAGAGTGAACTATAACCTCACCTGAATAGGAAGGATCGTCAGGCTAGTGACGTTAAAGAAGCGCTAGTTGGGAGGCACCCCAATACTAATATCCTTTCCATTTCAAGTTTTTTTTTAGAATTAGCTTATATTTAGTCATTTAGGTTGTGTGTTTTTAAGTATTATTTGTTAGTTGTTTAGTTGCTAGTTTCATTGATTTGCACTTTAAAAGCTTTGCTAGTTTTGCTGAAAGTGCAACACTGCTTGCTACAATACATGATGTTGTTAATTGGGCTGAGGAATTAGCTAAAGAGCTAAGTTTGGTGTTGCCACCAACCCACTTATTTTGAGCTTACATAACACACAACCAAATGAATCTCAGGTAGTAAGCCCAAAACTAAGTTTGGTGTGGCCACCATCAAGAGATATTCATGCGTATATTCAAGGTTCAGCTTAATTAATTAATATCCTAATGCATATAGTATATTGGTGGGCTGAATAAAAGTGATAATAAATTGTGTACATATGAAATAGAAGTGGAAGAGTGTGAAAGAATTAATTTGATTCCACTCATTATGTATTAAATAAAGTTTAATCAGTGGCCAATTACTAGATGCAAGAAATCTAAGTTTGGTGTCCAAGAGACACACAAACTGAATGGCATTTAATTGATGGAATGTGAAGCAAATTTTTTTCACCAATGAGGGTTTATAACTGAATTTTCAAGAAAGAGGTGGGGCCCATATGACATTGATCACTCATCAAGTCAAGGAGTCAAAGTGTACTTAGCACTTTGGAACTCAAAAGTCTGAGGAAAGCTGAAGAGATAGGGGTTGTCGCCTCTCTCCACACTGGGCGCCACTCCCATCTTCCAGACCTCTCCTCTCACCCCTATATATTACACTCACCCTTCTATCTTATCCACAGTACACATTCCCTTCTCTTCATCCGAACCCTTCCTTCTCTACATTCTTTCTTTCTTTCTTTGTTCTTGCTTTCTTGATTGGGAAAATCAAGTCATAAGTTTGGTGTTGTGATGACTTGTATCGTCTACCTCTTTTCTTAACTAAAAGGACTATAGAATTAGCAATTTCTCATTCTATTGATGCAATTATTTGAACTAAATGATGAATTTTATGGCATATTGCTTTGAAAGGGATCTTGTCTGAATTTCAGGTGAAAATAACATCAAAAAATGAAGGAAGCAAGAAAGAGGAGCTAGGTGTGTGTGCTGGGCGTGCCACTTGATGCAAACGCCAACAAATTGAATGGGTGTGGCACGCCAGCTAGCAAGTCCAGAGGAGAGTCCATGAAGCTTTCAATGGGTGTGGCACGCCAAGGCCAGGCGTGGCACGCCAAGGAGATAAAGCATAATGGGCGTGGCACGCCAGGGCCAGGCATGGCACGCCAACTATACATTCCAAAGGAGCATTCATGAAGACCCACAAGGGGCGTGGCACGCCAGATCGAAGGCGTGGCACAACTAAGCAGATGGGGTGGAAGATTCAACACAATGTGCATGCCACTTGATGTTTGGGTCGTGGCACGCCTACCTTGTTCATATCTTGGGCATTCCACTTGAGTTCTAGACGTAGCACGCGAAGTTTGAAGAGCTCAACACCATTATGAGCGTGCTACTTGAGATCGAAGGCATGGCACGCCATTTCAACCAACCAGAGAGGATAAGTGTGGCTCCATCAAGGGCGTGGCACGCCAATACAAGTTTCCAGAAAAGAAAGCATGAAGAATCCTCGAAGGTGTGCCACTTGGGACTCTAGGCGTGGCACGCCAAGGAAAAATGACTAGGGGCGTGTGATAGAGAGAATTGTTGTTGGTCTAGAATCAATCAAAACAAGAATCAATTCGTTTGTAGCATAGTCCAAACCAACAATGAATTCTCAAAATCAAATATTAAATCCAATACAAAATAACCGAGAGTAATTAAACATCGGGACATTCTCCCTAGGAATTGAAATGAAATGTTCATTATTGGCTATGAGGGAACAAGGGGGATCAATTGAAAAAGACAAGAAATTAAAATGCAAGAAAGTAACTTGACATGCAAGAAATTAAAAGTTAAAGCAAGTAAAAGCAACGCAAAAGGAATTTAAATGCTAAGAAGGTCTCTTGGAGAGAATTGGGTAATTAGGGCTTTCTATCCTAGTTGTGGACCACAAACATGGTAATTGTGTGTGGATTAATCCTAATTAGTCAACCCTACATCGAAGATAAGTCAACTAGGCATAATTAATCTCAATCCCTAAGTCCTAAGTCAACACTAAGGGGTCACTTAGAGTCAAGGGAAACCAAATTAATTAACAACCCCCACACAATGTGGAATGGACATCCACCACTCAAGTTCACCCAAAATTCCCAAATCCCCTACCAAGAGTGTGAAAAACTAAGTAAAATCCCAACCAAGCATTTTGTCAAACACTTGGTGGGCATGTAAAGAAAGCATGATAAAATGACAAGAAATAATAAATGCTACAACTACCAAGCAAGAAAAGTAAAGATAGCAACTCAATAAAGCAATAAATGACATGAAACATAAATTCCATTAAATGTAAATTAAAATAACAAGAGTGTGCTTAAACATAAAAACAACCAAGACGATAAATTAACAAGATAACATAAGGAAATTAAGATAAGAGAACAAATAAAGGTAGAGGAAACTAGATTAAAAAAAAGAATTAAACATAAAAATTGCAAGAAATTAAACTAAGTAACCCTAATTCTAGAGAAAGAGGGGAGCTTCTCTCTCTAGAAAATGAACTACATGACTAAAATATAACCCTAATTCCTCCCCCTCTTCAGATGGAATGAGGCCTTGTATAATATAGGAAGAATCAGCTTCAGAGAGTCCCAAAACTGGGCTCTGGAGGCCCAAAAATCGTGCCCAGCAATTTCCATTAAGTGAGTCACGTGCTGGCTACGACACGTACGCGTGGGTCACGTGTTCGCATCGTTTGGCAAAAAAATTCTCCCACGCGTATGCGTGGGTCACGCGTACGCGTCGCCAAACTTGCGCGCGTGTGCGTACGCACGCATCCCTGTGCACACGCACGGAAGCTGAATCTTCCAAAACTTCATTTCTCCATGGATTCTCTATTTTTGCATGCTTTTCTATCACTTCTTCCATCCATATCAGCCTTAGAAACCTGAAATTACTCATCAAACATATCAAGGCATCGAATGGAATAAAAGTGAAATAAAATTAGCTATTTTAAGGCCTAAAAAGCATGTTTTCAAAATTAAGCACAAATCTAGAGAGAATTACAAAACTATGCTATTTAAAGGAATAAGTGTAGGAAAAGTTGATGAAATCCACCCAAATAGAGCAAATAAATACCATGAAATGTGGATTCATCAGCGTGCCACTTGAAGACTTGGGCGTGGCATGCCAAATTTGTTCGCACCATGGGCATGGCACTTGAATCATGGGCGACTAGAAGGGCTCATTCATCCATTGAAATAGGCGTGGCATGCCAGACCTGGGCGTGGCACGCCAGTTCTACTTTCCAGAGAAGATCATGAAGGATTTATTGAGGGCGTGGCACGCCAGACTTAGGCGTAGCATGCCAGTTCAAGTCTCTTGAGAGGAAGAAGAGAGAAGCCACAATGGGCATGCCACTTGAGCTCGAAGGCGTTGCACGCCAAGCTAGCTACAAGAAAGGAGGCGTGCCACTTGGAAAACAGGCGTGGCACGCCAAGCCAAGCTGAAGAGCTGGGCGTGGCACGCTGCTCACACGCTTGGCACATGGTTCATTTTAATGATCAGTTGGTTAGTGGGATTGGCTAGTAGTAGTTTTTACTTCAGTTCATCTTCCTCCATCTCTTGTACTTTTCTCCAAGCTATGAGTAGCTAAACTCCCTCTCATTGGGAGAGGGAGCTTTGTTGTACTTGATGGATTAATGATAGTGAATTCCTTCTTCTCTTCATCTTCTCTTTAATTTGCTAGAAGGAATTTTGTTTCTCAAGTCTAGTGTTCAATCATCTTGGAAAAGAGGTTGAATGCAATTTGGGTTTCATGGGAACCTTGGAAAAGGAAACATGGAACCATGCTTGAAATCCCTTCTCACGCTTGAGTAGATCTGGATTTTGGGATTGGATATGGTGACATAAAATCCACCCACCATTTGGATCTATGAGGATGTGTGGTATAATCAGGGACCAAGCTTATCTTTCTTCATGAGCAATTAGACCAAGGAATTGGCTGGTTATCAAGATTTGAGAAATTGAATCTCCAAGGAATTGGGGTTCAATCAATCATGATTGCCAAGAGGTCAATGATTTGCATGATTGAAGAAGAGATGATCTAGATTTTATCGAAAGAGAGCAACATCTCCTAATCCCAATGAATTTCTGATGAGCGGATAATTTATACGCTTTTTGGCATTATTTTTAGTATGTTTTTAGCAGGATCTAGTTACTTTTAGGGATGTTTTCATTAGTTTTTATGTTAAATTCACATTTCTGGACTTTACTATGAGTTTGTGTATTTTTCTGTGATTTCAAGTATTTTCTGGCTGAAATTGAGGGACTTGAGCAAAATCAGATTCAGAGGTTGAAGAAGGACTGCTGATGCTGTTGGATTCTGACCTCCCTGCACTCAAAGTGGATTTTTTGGAGCTACATAACTCAAAATGGTGCGCTTTGAATTGCGTTGGAAAGTAGACATCTAGGGCTTTCCAGCAAAATATAATAGTCCATACTTTGGCCGATTTTAGATGACGCAAAAGGGCGTTGAACGCCAGTTCTACGCTGCTGTCTGGAGTTAAACGCCAAAAACACGTTACAACTGGGCGTTCAACTCCAAAAGAAGCCTCTGCACGTGAAAAGCTAAGGCTCAGCCCAAGCACACACCAAGTGGGCCCCGGAAGTGGATTTATGCATCAATTACTTACTTCTGTAAACCCTAGTAGCTAGTTTAGTATAAATAGGACTTTTTACTATTGTATTAGACATCTTTTGATCATTTTTAGATCTCTAGACCTCCATGGGAGGCTGGCCACTCGGCCATGCTTACCCTATATTCACTTATGTATTTTTCAACGGTAGAGTTTCTGCACTCCATTGATTAAGGTGTGGAGCTCTGCTGTTCCTCATGATTTAATGCAAAGTACTACTGTTTTCTATTCAATTCAACTTATTCCACTTCTAAGATATCCATCCGCACCCAAGAACATGATGAATGTGATGATTATGTGACGCTCATCATCATTCTCACTTATGAACGCGTGCCTGACAAACACCTCCGTTCTACATGCAACCAAGCTAGAATGAATATCTCTTGGATATCTAATACAGGGGACCGAGTCCGAGTTATTAGTATCTTCGTGGTATAAGTTAGAACCCACGGATGGCCATTCCTGACATCCGAAAAGTCTAAACCTTGTCTGTGGTATTCCTTGTAGGATCTGGGAAGGGATGGCAGTGACGAACTTCAAATTCACGAGTGCTGGGCGTAGTGACAGACGCGAAAGGAGGGTGAATCCTATTCCAGTATGATCGAGAACCTCAGATGATTAGCCGTGCCGTGACAGAGCATTTGGACCTTTTTCACAAGAGGATGGGATGTAGCCATTGACAACGGTGATGCCCTTACATAAAGCTTGCCATGGAAAGGAGTAGGACTGATTGGATGAAGACAGCAGGAAAGCAGAGGTTCAGAGGAACGAAAGCATCTCTACACGCTTATCTGAAATTCTAACCAATGAATTACATAAGTATTTCTATCTTTATTTTCTGTTTATTTCTTTATTAATGTTCGAAAACTCTATAACCACTTGATATTTGCCTGACTAAGATTTACAAGGTGACCATAGCTTGCTTCATACCAACAATCTCCGTGGGATCGACCCTTACTCACGTAAGGTTTTATTACTTGGACGACCCAGTGCACTTGCTGGTTAGTTGTGCGAAGTTGTGAAGTTATGTTTGGACCATGGTATTGTGCACCAGTTGTTGGCGCCATTGCCAGGGAGAGAATGAACAAATTTTACAACCTCAGAGTAACAATTTCGCATACCAAGTTTTTGGCACCGTTGCTGGGGATTGTTCGAGTTTGGACAACTGACGGTTCATCTTGTTGCTCAGATTAGGTAATTTTATTTTTGTTTTATTTTCAAAAAAAAAAATTTTTCAAAAATCTTCAAAAAAAATTTTTTCCTTTATTTTTGAAAAAAATAAAAATTCTTTTCAAAAATTTTTATTATGTTCTTCAGAATTGTTAAGAATGAATTCTAGTGTTTCATGAAACATGTTGAAGCCTGACTGGCTGTAAAGCCATCTCTAAATTCATTTGGACTGGGGCTTCCAACCCAACATTATCAAGAGCAAGCTAGTTGTTGCTAATCCACCTGCTGCTGTTCCTGATCCAAAAGATTTACATGCTAAAGCTTGACTGGCTATTAAGCCATGTCTAACCCTCAGATTGGAGCTTAGACTAAGAATGCAAGATTCCCGGAATTCATATTAAAAATTTTGGAATCCTTATTTTTCTTTTTCACAAATAATTTTCAAAAAGTACAAAAAATTAGAAAATCATAAAAAATCAAAAATATTTTGTGTTTCTTGTTAGAGTCTTAAGTCAATTCTTAAGTTTGGTGTCAATTGCATTTTTTCTAAAAAAAATTTTTATGCATAATTTTTCGAAAAATTCATGCATTCATAGTGTTCTTCATGATCTTCAAGTTGTTCTTGGTAAATCTTCTTGTTTGATGTTGATGTTTTCTTGTTTTGTGTCTTTTCTTGTTTCTCATGTGCATTTTTGCATCCATAGAGTCCAAGCATCAAAGATTTCTAAGTTTGGTGTCTTGCATGTTTTCTTTGCATAAAAAATTTTTCAAAAATAAGTTCTTGGTGTTCATCTTGATCTTCAAAGTGTTCTTGATGTTCATCTTGACATTCATAGCATTCTTGCATGCATTCATTGTTTTGATCTAAAAATTTTCATGCATTGCATCATTTTCATGTTTTTCTCTCTCATCATAAAAATTCAAAAAAAAAATATCTTTCCCTCTTTTCTCTCATAAAATTCGAAAATTTGAGGTGACTTTTTCAAAAATTTTTAAAATCTAGTGTTTCTTATGAGTCAAATCAAATTTTCAATTTAAAAATCTTATCTTTTTCAAATCATTTTCAAAAATCATATCTTTTCCATTTTTTTATTTTCGAAAATTCTAAAAATCTTTTTCAAAATATTTTCAAATTCTTTTTCTTAATTTTATATCATATTTTCGAAAATCACATCATCAATTAATGTTTTGATTCAAAAATTTCAAGTTTGTTACTTACTTGTTAAGAAAGATTCAAACTTTAAGTTCTAGAATCATATCTTGTGATTTCTTGTGAATCAAGTCATTAATTGTGATTTTAAAAATCAAATCTTTTTCAAAACTAATTTCAATCATATCTTTTCAAAAATATCTTTTTATCTTATCTTTTTCAAAAATTTGATTTCAAAAATATCTTTTCTAACTTCTTATCTTCTCATCTTTTCAAAATTGATTTTCAAAATCTTTTTCAACTAACTAATTGACTTTTTGTTTGTTTCTTATCTTTTTCAAAACTACCTAACTAACTCTCTCTCTCTCTCTCTAATTTTCGAAAATATCTCCCTCTTTTTCAAAAATTCTTTTTAATTAACTAATTGTTTCAAAATTCAATTTTAATTTATTTCTTCTTTTAATTTTCGAAAATCACTAACCATTTTAAAAAAAAAATTTTCAAAAATTCTTTTTCTCTCTCATCTCCTTCTATTTATTTATTCATCTACTAACACTTCTCTTCATCTCACATCTCTGCTCTCCTCACCCTTGTGTTTCTTTCTTTATATCACATTCTTTTCTTCTTCTTTTCTTCTACTCACACAGGGACCTCTATACTGTGGTAAAAAGGATCCCTATTATTATTATTTTTCTGTTCCCTCTTTTTTATATGAGCAGGAGCAAGGACAAAAATATTCTTGTTGAAGTAGATCCAGAACATGAAAGGACTCTGAAGAGGAAACTAAGAGAAGCTAAATTACAACAATCCAGCAAGCACCTTTCAGAAATTTTCGAACAGGAAGAGGAGATGGCAGCCGAAAATAATAATAATGCAAGGAGGATACTTGGTGACTTTACTGCACCTAATTCCAATTTACATGGAAGAAGCATCTCCATCCCTACCATTGGAGCAAATAATTTTGAGCTGAAACCTCAATTAGTTTCTCTGATGCAACAAAACTGCAAGTTTCATGGACTTCCATCTGAAGATCCTTTTCAGTTCTTAACTGAATTTTTGCAGATCTGTGATACTGTTAAGACTAATGGAGTAGATCCTGAAGTCTACAGGCTCATGCTTTTCCCTTTTGCTGTAAGAGACAGAGCTAGAGTGTGGTTGGACTCTCAACCCAAAGATAGCCTGAACTCTTGGGATAAGCTGGTCACGGCTTTCTTAGCCAAGTTTTTTCCTCCTCAGAAGCTGAGTAAGCTTAGAGTGGATGTTCAAACCTTCAAACAAAAGGAAGGTGAATCCCTCTATGAAGCTTGGGAGAGATACAAGGAACTGACCAAAAAGTGTCCTTCTAACATGCTTTCAGAATGGACCATCCTGGATATATTTTATGATGGTCTGTCTGAATTAGCTAAGATGTCATTGGACACTTCTGCAGGTGGATCCATTCACCTAAAGAAAATGCCTGCAGAAGCTCAAGAACTCATTGACATGGTTGCTAACAACCAGTTTATGTACACTTCTGAGAGGAATCCTGTGAGTAATGGGACGCCTCAGAAGAAGGGAGTTCTTGAAATTGATACTCTGAATGCCATATTGGCTCAGAATAAAATATTGACTCAGCAAGTCAATATGATTTCTTAGAGTCTGAATGGAATGCAAGCTGCATCCAACAGTACTCAAGAGGCCTCTTCTGAAGAAGAAGCTTATGATCCTGAGATCCCTGCAATAGCAGAGGTGAATTACATGGGTGAACCTTATGGAAACACTTATAATCCCTCATAGAGAAATCACCCAAATCTTTCATGGAAGGATCAACAAAAGCCTCAACAAGGCTTTAATAATGGTGGAAGAAACAGGTTTAGCAATAGTAAACCTTTTCCATCATCCACTCAGCAACAGACAGAGAACTCTGAACAAAATACCTCTAATTTAGCAAACTTAGTCTCTGATCTATCTAAGGCCACTGTCAGTTTCATGAATGAAACAAGGTCTTCCATTAGAAATTTGGAAGCACAAGTGGGCCAGCTGAGTTAAAGGATCACTGAAATCCCTCCTAGTACTCTCCCAAGCAATACAAAAGGAAACCCAAAAGGAGAGTGCAAGGCCATTGAATTGACCATCATGGCCGAACCCACAAGAGAGGAGAAGGACGTGAATCCCAAGGAGGAAGACCTCTTGGGACGTCCAGTGATCAATAAGGAGTTTCCCTCTGAGGAACCAAAGGACTCTGAGGCTCATCTAGAGACCATAGAGATTCCATTAAACCTCCTTACGCCCTTCATGAGCTCTGATGAGTATTCCTCTTCAGAAGAGAATAAGGATGTTACTGAAGAGCAAGTTGCCAAGTTCCTTGGTGCAATCATGAAGCTGAATGCCAATTTATTTGGTAATGAGACTTGGGGAGATGAACCTCCCATGTTCACCAATGAACTAAATGCATTGGATCAACTGAGATTGCCTCAGAAGAAACAAGATCCTGGAAAGTTTCTGATACCTTGTACCATAGGCACCATGACCTTCGAGAAGGCTCTATGTGACCTTGGGTCAGGAATAAACCTCATGCCCCTCTCTGTAATGGAGAAACTAGGAATCTTTGAGGTGCAAGCTGCTAGAATCTCATTAGAGATGGCAGACAACTCAAGATAAGAGGCTTATGGACAAGTAGAGGATGTGTTCGTAAAGGTTGAAGGCCTTTACATCCCTGCTGATTTCATAATCCTAGATACTGGGAAGGATGAGGATGAATCCATCATCCTTGGAAGACCCTTCCTAGCCACAGCAAGAGCTGTGATTGATGTTGACAGAGGTGAATTAGTCCTTCAATTGAATGAGGACTCCCTTGTATTTAAAACTCAAGGTCATCCTTCTGTAAACATGGAAAAGAGGCACAGTAAGCTTCTCTCAAAACAGAGTCAACCAGAGCCCCCACAGTCAAACTCTAAGTTTGGTGTTGGGAGGCCACAACCAAACTCTAAGTTTGGTGTTGAACTCCCATATCCAAACTCTAAGTTTGGTGTTGGGGAGTCTCAACAATGCTCTGAACATCTGTGAGGCTCCATGAGAGCCCACTGTCAAGCTATTGACATTAAAGAAGCACTTGTTGAGAGGGAACCAAATTTTTATTTATCAAATTTATTTTCATTCTTGTTGTTCTTTCATGTTTTATTAGGTTCATGATCATGTGGAGTCACAAAATAAATATAAAAATTGAAAACGGAATCAAAAACAGCAGAAGAAAAATCACACCCTGGAGGAGGATCTTACTGGCGTTTAAACGCCAGTAAGGAGCATCTGTCTGGCATTCAACACCAGAACAAAGCATGTTTCTGGTGTTGAATGCCAGAAACAAGCAGCATCCTGGCGTTCAGATGCCAGAAATGCACACTGAGGAAGAGCTGGCGCTGAACGCCAAAAACAAGCATCTGGCTGGCGTTCAACGCCAGAAATATGCTGCATCTGGGCGCTGAACGCCCAGAACAAGCATCAATTCGGCGTTTAAACGCTAGAAATGCATGCAAAGGCATTTTACATGCCTAATTGGTGCAGGGATGCAATTCCTTGACACCTCAGGATCTGTGGACCCCACAGGATCATCTCAGCATCTGTGGACCCCACAGGATCACCACCTACCACCATTCACTCTCTTCCCTCTTCTCAATGTTCATCCTTTCCTCCCAATAAACACTCTTCCCCAAAACTCTTCACCAATCACCTCAATCTCTCTTCCCTATCACCACTTCACCACTCACATCCATCCACTCTTCCCCATAAACCTACCTCATAAACCCCACCTACCTTCAAAATTCAAAATCAATTTCCCACCCAAAACCCACCCTTATGGCCAAACCTTACCCCCCCTCCCTTCGCTATATAAAGCCCTTCATTCTTCTTCATTTTCACACAAAACAACCCTCTCTCCCCCTTCTTGGCCGAAACACATCTCTCTCTTCCTCTCCTCTATTTCTTCTTCTTCTTCATCTACTCTTTCTTCTCTTGCTCGAGGGCGAGCAATATTCTAAGTTTGGTGTGGTAAAAGCATAAGCTTTTTGTTTTTCCATTACCATTGATGGAACCCAAGACCGGAGAATCCTCTAGAAAAGGGAAAGGGAAGACAAAAGATTCCACCTCCGAGTCATGAGAGATGGAAAGATTTATCTCCAAAGCTCATCAAGACCACTTCTATGATGTTGTGGCCAAGAAGAAGGTGATCCCCGAGGTCCCTTTCAAGCTCAAGAGAAATGAGTATCCAGAAATTCGACACGAAATCCAAAGAAGAGGTTGGGAAGTTCTAACAAAGCCCATCCAACAAGTCGGAATTCTAATGGTTCAAGAGTTCTATGCTAATGCATGGATCACTAAGAACCATGATCAAAGTAAGAACCCGAACCCAAAGAATTATCTCACCATGGTTCAAGGGAAATACTTAGATTTTAGTCCGGAAAATGTGAGGTTGGCATTTAACTTGCCTATGATGCAAGGAGATGCACGCCCCTACACTAGAAGGGTCAACTTTAATCAAAGGTTGGACCAAGTCCTCATGGACATATGTGTGGAAGGAGCTCAATGGAAGATTGACTCCAAAGGCAAGCCGGTTCAACTAAGAAGACTGGACCTCTAGCCTGTGGCTAGAGGATGGTTAGAGTTCATCCAACGCTCCATCATCCCCACTAGCAACCGATCTGAAGTTACTGTGGATCGGGCCATCATGATTCATAGCATCATGATTGGAGAGGAAGTAGAAGTTCATGAAGTCATCTCCCTTGAACTCTACAAAATAGCCGAAAAGTCCTCCCCCATGGCAAGGCTAGCTTTCCCTCATCTTATTTGCCATCTATGTTACTCAGCTGGAGCTCTCATAGAAGGAGACATTCCCATTGAGGAAGAGAAGCCCATCACTAAGAAAAAGATGGAGCAAGCAAGAGAGCCCATTCATGGATCTCAAGAAACGCATGAAGCTCATCACCATGAGATCCCAGAGATGCCTCAAATGCATCTTCCTCCACAAAACTATTAGGAGCAAATCAACACCTCCCTAGGAGAATTAAGTTCCAACATGGGACAACTAAGGGTGGAACATCAAGAGCACTCCATCATCCTTCATGAAATTAGAGAAGATCAAAAAGCAATGAGGGAGGAGCAACAAAGACAAGGAAGAGATATAGAAGAGCTCAAGGACATCATTGGTTCCTCAAGAAGGAAACGCCACCATCACTAAGGTGGACTCATTCCTTGTTCTTACATTCTCTATTTTTTGTTTTTCTTTATGTTAAGTGCTTATCTAAGTTTATGTCTTATTACATGATCATTAGTATTTAGTAACTATGTCTTAAAGTTATGAATGTCCTATGAATCCATCACCTCTCTTAAATGAAAAATGTTTTAATTCAAAAGAACAAGAAGTACATGAGTTTCGAATTTATCCTTGAACTTAGTTTAATTATATTGATGTGGTGACAATGCTTCTTGTTTTCTGAATGAATGCTTTAACAGTGCATATGTCTTTTGAAGTTGTTGTTCATGAATGTTAAATATGTTGGCTCTTGAAAGAATGAGGACAAGGAGACATGTTATTTGATAATCTGAAAAATTATAAAAATAATTCTTGAAGCAAGAAAAAGCAGTGAATACAAAAGCTTGCAGAAAAAAAAATAGGCGAAAAAAATAAAAAGAAAAAGCAAGCAGAAAAAGCCAAAAGCTCTTAAAACCAGAAGGCAAGAGCAAAAAGCCAATAACCCTTAAAACCAAAAGGCAAGGGTAAATAAAAAGGATCCCAAGGCTTTAGCATCAGTGGATAGGAGGGCCTAATGGAATAAAATCCCGGCCTAAGCGGCTAAACCAAGCTGTCCCTAATCAAGTGCTTGTGGCGTGAAGGTGTCAAGTGAAAACTTGAGACTGAGCGGTTAAAGTCAAGGTCCAAAGAAAAAGAAGAGTGTGCTTAAGAACCCTGGACACCTCTATTTGGGGACTTTAGCAAAGCTGAGTCACAATCTGAAAAGGTTCACCCAATTATGTGTTTGTGCCATTTATGTATCCGGTGGTAATATTGGAAAACAAAGTGCTTAGGGCCACGGCCAAGACTCATAAAGTAGCTGTGTTCAAGAATCAACATACTGAACTAGGAGAATCAATAACACTATCTGAACTCTGAGTTCCTATAGATGCCAATCATTCTGAACTTCAATGGATAAAGTGAGATGCCAAAACTATTCAAGAGGCAAAAAGCTACAAGTCCCGCTCATCTGATTGGAGCTATGTTTCATTGATAGTTTGGAATTTATAGTATATTCTCTTCTTTTTATCCTATTTGATTTTCAGTTTCTTGGGGACAAGCAACAATCTAAGTTTGGTGTTGTGATGAGCGAATAATTTATATGCTTTTTGGCATTGTTTTTAGTATATTTTTAGCAGGATCTAGTTACTTTTACGGATGTTTTCATTAGTTTTTATGTTAAATTCACATTTTTGGACTTTACTATGAGTTTGTGTGTTTTTCTATAATTTCAGGTATTTTCTGGCTGAAATTGAGGGACTTGAGCAAAAATCAGATTCAGAGGTTGAAGAAGGACTGCTGATGCTGTTGGATTCTGACCTCCCTGCACTCAAAGTGAATTTTCTAGAGCTACAGAACTCAAAATGGCACGCTTCCAATTGCGTTGGAAAGTCGACATCCAGGGCTTTCCAGAAATATATAATAGTTCTTACTTTGGCTGAGTTTAGAGGATGCAAAAGGGCGTTGAACGCCAGTTCTACGCTGCTGTCTGGAGTTAAACGCCAGAAACACGTCACGAACTAGAGTTGAACGCCAAAAACACGTTACAACTTGGCGTTCAACTCCAAAAGAAGCCTCTGCACGTGGAAAGCTAAAGATCAGCCCAAGCACACACCATGTGGGCCTCGGAAGTGGATTTATGCATCAATTACTTACTTCTGTAAACCCTAGTAGCTAGTTTAGTATAGATAGGACTTTTTACTATTGTATTAGACATCTTTTGATCATTTTTAGATTTCTAGACCTCCATGGGAGGCTGGCCACTCGGCCATGCTTACCCTATATTCACTTATGTATTTTTCAACGGTAGAGTTTTTGCACTCCATAGATTAAGGTGTGGAGCTCTGCTGTTCCTCATGATTTAAGGCAAAGTACTACTGTTTTCTATTCAATTTAACTTATTCCGCTTCTAAGATATCCATTCGCATCCAAGAATATGATGAATGTGATGATTATGTGACGCTCATCATCATTCTCACTTATGAATGCGTGCTTGACAAACACCTCCGTTCTACATGCAACCAAGCTAGAATGAATATCTCTTGGATATCTAATACAGGGGACCGAGTCCGAGTTATTAGTATCTTCGTGGTATAAGTTAGAACCCATGGATGGCCATTCCTGAGATCCGAAAAATCTAAACCTTGTCTGTTGTATTCCGAGTAGGATTTGGGAAGGGATGGCTGTGATGAACTTCAAACTCGCGAGTGCTGGGCGTAGTGACAGACGCAAAAGGAGGGTGAATCCTATTTCAGTATGATCGAGAACCTCAAATGATTAGCCGTGCCGTGACAGAGCATTTGGACCTTTTTCACAAGAGGATGGGATGTAGCCATTGACAACGGTGATGCCCTTACATAAAGCTTGCCATGGAAAGGAGTAGGACTGGTTGGAATAAGACAGCAGGAAAGCAGAGGTTCAGAGGAACGAAAGCATCTCTACACGCTTATCTGAAATTCTAACCAATGAATTACATAAGTATTTCTATCTTTATTTTCTGTTTATTTATTTATTAATATTCGAAAACTCTATAACCACTTGATATCCGCCTGACTGAGATTTACAAGGTGACCATAGCTTGCTTCATACCAACAATCTCCGTGGGATCGACGCTTACTCACGTAAGGTTTTATTACTTGGACGACCCAGTGCACTTGATGGTTACTTGTGCGAAGTTGTGAAGTTATGTTTGGACCATGGTATTGTGCACCAGTTGTTGGCGCCATTGCCAGGGAGAGAATGAACAAATTTTACGACCTCAGAGTAACAATTTCGCATAACAATTTCCCCTATTCTTATCTTTCCTATTCTTTATAGCTTTCTTTACTTTCTGCCATTACCCATTCCCCATTTACAATTAAGTTATTTATGTTCCAGCACTTTACATTCTTGTTATTTACTTCTCTGCACTTTAAAGCTTTCCTTTAACTTTAAGTCATTTACATTTCTGCTATTTATAATTCTGCACTCAACAATTCTTATTAATTAGCTTGACTAATTCACCCATTAATTAAAGTTGCTCAGTCTATCAATCTCTGTGGGATTCGACCTCACTCTACTGTGAGGTATTACTTGACGATAATTTGGTATACTTGCCAAAGATGGATTCATTATAATTGATATAGTGAATTTGTAGTCCATCAGTTGGTTATCTAACCACCTCTTTACTTGATCTCTTACAGCAAAGGGAAAGAGTAGTAATCTATAGACATCCTCATCCATTCCCTCATTACATACTGTGTTAGCAATTTGTTAAAATTTTTCCAGGAACTCAATAGGCTTTTCCTGTAGAAGTCCAGAGTACTGGCAGTTTTGCTGCACCAGAGTAATGAGCTGAGCATTTAGCTCAAAATTACTTGCTCCAATGGGGGTATACTGACACCTCTCCTATAGAAGTCAGGAGTGGGGGCCATATAAGACCCCAAAGTTCTTCTGAACTATTCATTTTCATTTGGGTTCATGGTAAAGAAAGGTAGGAGAATTTGGATATTGAGAAGTAAAAAGGGAAACTAGAATTAAAATATTTTTGTTTTTATTTTTATTTATTAATTAAATTCGAAAAGAAGAAGAAAATTAAAAACTAAGATAATAAATTGATTAAAAAGATTTGAAAATTAAATAGGTGAATTTCAAAAAAGAAGAAAGAGAAATAGGTAAGAAGTTTTTAAAAATGGAAAAGAGATGAATTAGTTAGGAAGTTTTGAAGAAGAGGTAAAAGAAAACAAGAAATTGATTAAGAAAGATTTGAAAATAAGATAAGATAGGAGATTTGAAAAAGATTTGATTTTAAAAATTTTGAAATTTAAAATAGGAAAGGAAAAAGTCAACAAGATAAGACAAGAATTGAAAGGATTTGAAGAAGATTTGAATTTTAAAAAGATTTGGTTTTGAAATTTGAAATCAAGATAAGATAAGATATTTAAAGAAAGATAAAACAAAGATAAGATAAGGATTTGAAAAAAAGTTTTGAATTTTAAAATTTAAAAGAAGGATATAGAAAAGAATCAAATCCAAAAGAAAAGATGTGAAAAGATTTAAAAAGATAAGATTTAAAATTTGACTTTACTAACAAGAAAATACAAAAATAAAAATCTAAATCATGATAAGAAAGGAAACTACGATTTTCAAAAATTTGTCAAACTCGAACAATCCCCGACAACAGCGCCAAAAACTTGGTGCGCGAAACTGGCTCCGTAGTATTCGTATAGATAGACTGGCAAGTATACTGGGTCGTCCAAGTAATACCTCAGGTGAGTGAGGGTCGATCCCACGGAGATTGTTGGTTTGAGCAAGCAACGGATACCTTTTAGATCTTAGTCAGGCAGATAGAAAAGATGATTGTTGATGTGAAGAACACATAAAACAGATAAATAAATAAAACGTTACTAGATAAGTGTGAAATCAATGGTATGACAGCGATTGAGGCTTCGGAGATGCTTCTTCCTTCTGGATCAACTTTTCTCACCATCTACTCCAACTTCTGATTGATTCATTCCATGGCAGGCTGTATATGATTAACGCTGGGTTAGCAGTCACTAATCTCCTCTGCTTCGGATCAAACGCCGAGTCAGCGGTCATCCAATTTGAACGAGGGTGAAGCTCTAGTAGTCCATTCCCTTTGTGATCTTACTCAAAATTCCATAGACAAGGTTGGATCTTCTGGATTAGAGAACGCTGCATCTTGGATTCTAGCCTATACCACAAAGGCCCTAATTGCCCTGCACCTCGGCTAAACTGATGTCTCGAGAAGTCCCTAACGAAGCCGTGGATTAGCCATCTAAGAGATGTATAATCAAGGTTGTGGTTCAGTACTATCCCGTCAAGGACTCGGAAGAACCCATGTGAATAGGGATGATGGTCAAGTTACACTCCCAATTCATTAGGATGAAGAACGAAGATACATCTTAGAATAGAATCAAGCATAGATTGAAATAGAATAGTGATATTATTAATCCATAAGAATCAGCAGAGCTCCTAACCTTAACCTTAGGAGGTTATGACTCATACTATATAGAGAATAGTGTCCAAAAATAAAGTGGGGGAAGAAGAAGATCCTAAACAAGGGTGATCTCCTCCTATATATACTAATCTAATAACTAAGAATTATTGAAATAAGATAAACTAGTCTTGTAGTGCGAAAAATCACTTTCCGGGCCCACTTGATGAGTGTGTGGACTGAGCTTGAGGGAAGCCACGAGCTAATGCTCCCTTTTGGGTGTCCAACGCCAGCTTTAGACTCCTGAATGGGCGTTGGATGCCAGCTGCTCCCCTGTGGGCATTGGACCATAAGAATGAGGCTGGTGGCTGGCATTGAACGCCAGGTTTGGGCCTTCATTTCCAAAGCAAAGTATAGACTATTATATATTTCTGGAAAGCTCTGGATGGTAGCTTTCCATATCCATTGAAAGCGTACCACTACAATGTCTATAGCTCTAGAAATTATCCTTTAAGTGCATGGAGGTCAGATCCTGACGGCATTTGCAGTCCTTTCTCTGTCTCTAAATCAGACTTTGCCAAAATTCCTCAATTTCAACCAGAAAATAGCTGAAATCATCATAAAAGATACAAACTCAAAGTAGAATCCAAAAATTTGAATTTTTCACTAAAACCTATGAAAATATAATAAAACTTAAAGAAAACATAATAAAAACTATATGAAAATGATGCCAAAAAGCGTATAAAATATCCGCTCATCAGGATGCAAAGTTGGATGTTAAGTGTCCAGTTGGGAGCAGTTTCAAGCGATGTCTTGATCCCCCTAAAGCGTTCAACGCCCATTCATGGCATTGAACACAAGAAAAAAAATAAAAGGGGATCCCCCTGGTGGCGATCAACACCAGCCCGACGCTGAACAACCAGGGGGAGGCAGCATGCTAAAATTCAAATTTTGAAGTCTTTGGCCAATGGATAACACCCAACCACCAACTACTTCAGCATTTCCTCACTCTTATCTATTCTTTCTCCTCTTTCACCCACTTTTCCATCCATATTCATCCATCCCATCAGCCATCAATTCCCTTGAGTCTCTCACCCCACCTTGCACTCCATCCAATCACCTCTCACCAATCCCATCCATCTCTCTTTCCAAAAACCCCATTAAACTTCAAACTTTCCCATCCATTCCCTTCCTATAACCGAACCCACCCCAACCCCGTCCTATAAATACTTTTCACTCCATCCACTTTTTCCACACCTTCACTACTTCTCCTCTCTTACATACTCTTCACCATACACATTCACTTTCTTCAGTTCCCCCTTTTCACCCTAAAGGCTGAAGCATACACCCCACCCCCTCTATCTCTTTCTTCTATTTTCTTGTCTTTTTGTTTTCTTATCTTTCTATTTAATTGGGGATGAGCACTCCGCTTTTTGCTTCTTATATTTCACCACTGTGGCACCAAAAACCGGAGAGTCCTCAAAGAAAAGAAAAGGGAAAGCCCCTGCTCCCAATCCATGGGATTTCACAAGATTTTTCACCAAGGCTCATCAAGACTATTTCTATGACGTGGTAAGGAAGAAGAAGGTGATTCTTGAGGTTCCCTTCAAGCGGAAGGATGATGAGTACTCAGAGATTTTATACCAGACTCTGAGACGCAGTTGGGAAGTTCTAGACAACCCCGTGACTGAGGTTGGAGTATTAATGGTGTAAGAATTCTATGCCAACACTTGCGTCACAAAGAAGCATGATACAAGCGTGAACCAGGAGCTGAAAAATTGACACACCATGGTTAGAGGACACATCATGGATTTCAGCCCAGAAAGTATGAGGGTGGCGCTACAGTTGCCAGAACCACGAGATGACCCTCATTCATACACTCGAAGGGTCAAGACTGACCAAAGGTTGGATCAAGTTCTTGCTGACATCTGTGTACCTAGAGCTCATTGGAGGAGGAATACTCAAGGTCGGACTAAAGAACTGGGTAGGCTTGACCTTAGGCCAGTGGCTAGAGGATGCTTAGAGTTCATCCAACGTTTGATAATCCATATGAGTAATCGTTCTGAGGTTACTATTGAGCGGGTAGTAATGATTCCCTATATTATGCTCGGTAATGAGTTGGAGGTGCATGAGGTGATCCCATAGGAGGTTTACTGAGTAGTTGATAAGCCCTCCACCTTTGCGAGGCTGGCATTCCCTCATCTCATTCACCGCTTATGTGCAGCAGCTGGAGCTTACATAGAGAGAGATACCTTGATCGAGAAGGAGAGACCAATCACAAGAAAGGGTTTGGAGCACGCTAGTGAGCCCGTGCAAGGACCGCAGCAAGAGGCAGTTCTACCACCTCCACAGGGTATTCCAGAGATGTCTCAAGGGATGTACTTTGCTCCCCGTGACTACTGGGATCAGTTGACCACATCCTTAGGGGAGCTAACATCAATAGTTAATCAGTTGAGGCTGGAGCATCAGGACCAATTTACTGATGACATGTCATCATGTCATGTTTTTCTATGCTTTTTCATACAAGAAATTGATGATTAGTGCTTAAATATTGAATGCTTTTGTGCTTAAATGGTATATTTCTTTGATCTTTTGATTTTATAAACTTTGTAGGAAATAAGAAGAAAAAGAAGCAAAAAAGCACAAAATAAGCTAAAAAGGAGAAAAGAGAAAATTTGAGGCACATTTTGGAGTTTAGGCACACTTTGGAGCATTAGGCCACCCTTTTAAAAGCGTGGCCCATGATTTAAACAAAGAAAGGGCTCTTTGCGTGAAAACGCATCGATGCGCACGCATACAAGACGCGCACGCGTCAGGCAAGGAATTTTGAAGGCCCACGCATATGCGTGCATGACGCGTACACGTGGAAGTAATTAGCGCCCAATTGCAAAGAGAACGTTACGTTGCATGAGTGAGCATTTTCGAGCAAAACAAAAATTGGAATGGAAGTATAGACATCGATGCGTACGCATGCATGATGCGTACGCGTGGATGTGGCTTACCTGAAGAAGGACGCATAAGCGTGGGCTGAGCGGCAGCGTAGGTAACGCGTACGCGTGGGGAGCGCTCAATTGAAGAACGCTACGCTCATTTGGTCAGTGCTGCAAGTAATGCGTACGCGTGGGTGACGCGTACACGTGGGTGACGCGTACGCGTCGATGAGCCAAAGCACAAGGGACGCGCAAGCGTGAAGGAAGCGTACGCGTGGGTGCCTGAACGCTCCGTTCTCTAGATGAACGCTACGCTCTCCTGGAAGCTGCAACTCTGGCTCAATTAATTCCAATTCAAGCCCATTGAAACCCCAAAGCAAGCAGAGTCATTGACATCACTCAAAGGCACAAGGATCATCTAGAATAGGAATTTTGCATTTAATTGTAATTTATTTTCAATTTGAATTTTATTTGTACTTTTGGAATGCCTATAAAAAGGCTTTAGTTCTGTTAGGAAAAAAGAGAGCGTTGGAGTAGGCTACATTAGTAGTAGGCAGTAATAGGAGTAGGAGTAGGATAGAATAGAAGGCTCTCTTTGATACACTTTTTCTTTCTGCATCTTCTACATTACAGTTATATTGAATTCAGTTTATGCAATTTCAATCTCTACAATCTTCTGCTAGAATTTTCCTTTCTGCAATTTTACAATTCAGTTTACATTGAGCTTGATTTTAATCTTCTGTTTCCATTGCTTTTTCCGTTCCCATTGCTTCCAATTTACTTTCATGCAATTTTAATCTTCTGCAATTGTTGTGAATTCTAATTTACAACTTCATTTAATTTCTCCGCACCTAATTCCCTTTACATTTGCTGCAATTTATGTTTCTTGCTATTTAATTTACTTCCATTTACATTCTGCAATTTACAATTCTCTGCAATTTACATTCTGTCAATACAATTTCATCCAATTCACCACTGTTAGCTTAACTAGACTAATCACCTCACTAAAGTTTCTTGATCCATCAATCCCTATGGGATCGACCTCACTCTTGTGAGTTATTACTACTTGATGTGACCCGGTACACTTGCCGGTGAGTTTGTGTGGAATCGATTTTCCCTCATTAAATTTTTGGTGCCATTGCCGGGGATTGATAAAGATAGACAATGATTAAGTGGGTGATAAGTCTAGATTAAGTATTTTCTTTGTTTTTATTCTTGTGATTTTCTGTTTTAGGCTTATACCAAGGTGTTTGAGTTATTGCCTCACTAAGAAATTCTCATCTGTGACATGAATTTTGATTTTCATTGGTGATTATGTTTTACAAAATTCAAATGGAGTTCAACTCATCTTGTGATCAAACAAATTTTATGGGGTATTAGCCACCATCACCAATTGACTATTCTAATGGTGGCTGGGAATATCACCAAGGAATCACAGATTCTGAGCACTCCAATCAATGGAGATATGCTTCAGAGCCACAAGATGAGCAAGAGAATCATATGGGATATTGCCCAGCACCACAAAATGATTCAAGTCATTATCCTAATGGTGGTTGGAAGTATCACCAGGAAATAACAGATTTTGAGCAACCCAATCAATGGGGATATGCTCCAAAGCCACAAATTGATCAAGCAAATCAGATGAGATATTGTCCAGAATCACAAAATGATTTATGTCATTATCCTCATGGGGTCTGGGCATATCAACAAGAGTATGAACAATCAAGTGAAATAAATTTACTTCCAAAGCCACAAAGTGACTCATACTATTATGACAGTTACACAAACCATGGTTGGGAAGGAATTTCAATGATTCATATTCTAATCATCAAGAGACATCATCACTGGAGAATGCTTTCAATAAATTCATGCAAGATTGCTCCTCAATACCACAAAATGAGCCATACTTTGATGAATCAAACAATTACTCAAGTTGCGGGTGGGAGGATCAAAACCAGAGAGCATTTGACTGTTCATACTCCACTTATCAAGAGCCATCATCACTTGAGAATACCTTTAATTCATTTATGCAAAATTGTCCACCCTCACCTCCCAATTTCTCATATGAAAATTCTTCATCACTTGATTATGCCTCAACACAAAGTTTCCTCCAAGATCCATACAACTCATTTCACCAACCACAAAATTCATTCCAGAATTCAGAAAATCCACTCCATACCCCTCAAAACAACTTCATTCTCCCTATCTTTATTTTATCTCTATTTTTCTAGTATTTTCATTATGTTATCTATTTTCTATTCTAGTTGCATAATCACTCTTAGGATTTTATTGCTTTCAAGTAGTAGTTTATTTTTCGTTTTTCAAGATATCTTATGTATTATGCATCAAGCTTAAAAAGAAAAATCTATTGAAAAAGAAGTAGTAAAATGCATAAGATCTTGAGTTATATTATAAGTTATTCCGATTACTTTGATGTGGTGGCCTTATCTCTATTTTCTGAATGTATGACTTAACTGTGCATATTTGATATTGGAGTTGAGTATATTAGTTCTTAAGGAACAGGAGTTTTGAGAAATATTATTGATTCTCTCAATTAAAGAAAAAGATTGATTCTTGAAATAAAAGAAATAGCAAAAAGAAAATTGAGAATATAAGATAAATCAAAAGAAAAAGGACCAAGACTTTGACCATACGCTTGTGGTGTGAAAGTGTCAAGTAACCCTTGAGACTGAACACTTAAAGTCGTGACCAAGGCTGTATATGAGTATGACTAAGGCTCTGAGCACCACAGTCAAGGAATAAAAGCAAAGAAAAAGTCGAACCTAAAAGGTTCCCCCAGTTAAATGCTTCTGGTGTTTATGTGTCAACCTAAGCTTGAAAATAAAACACTTAGGGTCACGGCTTGACTCAAAGGTGCAAAGCAACAAAGAAAAGAAAAGCTGTGTTCAAGAATCAACAACAGCCTAAAAGAAGAGAATCAACAATACTATCCGAGTTCCAGTTCTGAAGCACATCGATATTTTTGAACTTCAAAGTATAGTGAGATGCCAAAGCGATTCAGAAATAGAGTGTCAATAGCTCCATTCAATAATTAGACCTGAGCTTGATTGACAACTCGAATCTTGTGTGTTTTCTCTTCCTTGGTCCTATATTATTTTTGATTGCTTGAGGACAAGCAATAGTTTAAGTTTGGTGTTATGATCCGTGAGCATCTTATATTTCTAATCATTTTTATATTGATTTTAATTATATTTTAATTACTTTTATGTGATTTTAGTGAAAAATTCACCTTTGGATGCTACTTTGAGTTTCTCTTATGTTTTTTAGTGTTAGGTGGAATTCAGAGCACTTTGGAGAAGCCAGGAGCAACAGAGGAAACTGTTGGCAGCTCCCCCCTGGGTGCTGAATTTAGCACTTCTTCGGCTCTAAGTGAATTTAGCACCTCTTCGGCTCATCTTATCTTATCTTTGTAATTTTTATTTTAAAATAATATCTTTTAGGTTTAGCATTTTTTATTAGGTTAGTATTTAAAGGAGAAGATCAATTAGGTTTAGATCTCTCCTTTCTTCTGAACTTTTTCAGAAACCTATTTTCTCTGTAAGTTATGAGCAACTAAACCTCCTAGTTAAGGTTAGGAGCTCTGTTTATTTCTATGTATTATAGCTACTATTCTTTTATTTTAATTAATGTTTGATTCAATTCTAAGGTGTTGTTTTCGTTCTTAATCTTATGAATATGGGTGGAACGAGAGTATGACCCTTATTCTACATGAGCTCTTGTGATTCTCGAGAATGTTATCTCGCTTGAGCTACAACTTGAAAACAGTACTCCAAAATTTCTAATTACATGAACTAATTGGGATATGTGATATAAAATCCTTTTAGCTTTGGGTAATTAGGGTTTTTGTGGCACTAAATTGGTTTTCTGAGCTTAACCCTTTTATCTAAATTGATTGACCACGAGAGTGGCGTTTGATGAGGATTAGAGGAGATTAAATCGCTGAGAGATTATGGTTTAATCACTTATGATTTGCCATAGAATGAATCATTCATTGTTATAATAGTTTGAAAGACGTTTTAATCCAGAAAAGTAAACATCTCCGAGACTTTAATTGTTTTCTCATCATTGTTTTACACCAAACCTGTTTATTTGCTTTATTTACTTGCTTTTACTACTTATGCATTTTTATACCTACAAACAACCTTTACTGTTTGCTTGAATAAGTCCAACAGGATAGCTATTGCTTGCTCAGTTCGACAATCATCCTGGGATCGACCCTCACTCACCTGAGGTATTACTTGGATGACCCAGTGCACTTGCCGGTTAAGTTGTGCGAGTTTTAATTTTGCACACCAAGTTTTTGGCGCCGTTGCCGGGTATTGTTCATGATTGACAACTACCGATTGTCTTGTTGCTTAGATTAGGTATTTTTATTAGTTTTTTTTAATTACCTTTCCCTTTGATTTTCGAATTCTATCTTGTTTATCTTTCTTAATTTTCAAATTTTTATGTTATTTATCTTTCCCTTTATTTTCAAATTTTTGTTCTAGTAATCTTATTTTTATTTAATTTTAAATTTTAAGTTTGATGTCCCGTTAGTATTTTTCCTTTCTTTTTTAATTTCGAAAATTTTTAAATCCTTTCCTTTATAATTTCGAAAAATTTTTAGGTTAATTCTTGCATTCTTGTTTCGAATTTTCTTGTTAATTTACTACTTTATTTTATTTTATTTCTTTTTAGGATATCTCACTGGGAGCTCTCTATACTCTAACATAGAGACTCCCACTTTTTCTTTGTTTCTTTTTTTATGAGCAGGAACAGGAATAAAGAACCGATTCTTGATTTTGATCCTGAGCCTGAGAGGAACTTAAGGCAGAGTTTGGAACAAACTAAGATTTACAAAGTCGGAGAGAATCTCATGGAAACTTTTGAGAAGGAAGTTGAAGAGACCACCATGGCTGGAGGGAATCCGAATACTGAAGAGCAAGGAAGGAAGGTGCTTGGCTCATACAATGCATCCACTGCTGACTTCTATGCACACAGTATATCTATACCCACTGTTGGTGCCAATAATTTCGAGCTCAAGCCTCAACTGGTCACTCTGGTGCAACAGAACTGTCAGTTTCATGGATTCCCACAGGAGGACCCCAACAAGTTCATATCTGATTTCCTGCAAATCTGTAATATGGTCAAGACGAATGGAGTGAACCCTGATGTTTACAAGTTCATGCTTTTCCCTTTGCTGTAAGGGACAGAGCAAGGTTGTGACTGGATTCTTAGCCATCGGAGAGCCTGGACACAAAGGACAAGGTGGTCACAGGAGTTCTGACTAAGTTCTTTCCAGCCCAGAAGCTGAGTAAGCTTAGAGTGGAGGTCTAGACCTTCAGACAGAAAGAGGGAGAGTCCCTCTATGAGGCTTGAGAGAGATACAAGCAACTGATCAGGAGATGCCCTCCAGACATGATTTCCGAATGAACCAGGATGGAGATTTTATATAACGGCCTCTCTGAGATAGCCAAGATGTCACTGGATCACTCTGCTGGTGGTTCAATACACATGAAAAAGACGCTTGGAGAGGCGAGTGAGCTTATTGAGATGGTCGCCAACAACCAATACATGTACACTTCTGAAAGGAACTTTGTGAACACTGGGACTACTCAGAAGAGAGGAGTCATGGAAGTGGACACACTGGATTCCATTTTGGCACAGAATAAACTTATGTCCCAGCAAATTAGCATGATCTCCTAACACTTAAGTGGGATGCATGTTTCACCTGTTAGCGCTCAAGATGCACCCTATGAAGGAGACACTGGTGACATTGCTCAGACCACCATAGAGGAAGTGAATTACATGGAAAATTCCTCTTGAAATCCCAATGATGATCCCTATGCAAATACTTTCAATTAGGGATGGAGGAATCACCCTAACTTTGGGAGGAGAGAGCAGCAGAAGCCTCAACAAGGCTTCAACAATAATCAAGGTGGAACCAATAAAAGTAGGTTTACTAAAAGACAGTTCCAACCCTCCCAGGAGTAGATAGAGACGGCTAAACGTAACCTCTCTAACTTAGCCATAACAGTTTCTGACCTCTCTAAGACCATGATAAACCCCAATTTTGTGGTTTATCTTGTGCTTATTTTGGGGGATTTTGTCAACTTTTCTCACATTTATTCAATGAAATAGCATGGTTTGCAATTCTCCCTTGATTTGTGCTTGAGTGTGAAAACATGCTTTTTAGGCCTTAAAATAGCTAAAATTCAATTCACTTTAATTCCATTTGATGCCTTGATGCGTTTGTTGAGTGATTTCAGGTTCATAAGGCAAGTATTAGATGGAAGAAGTGAGGAGAAAAGCATGCAAAGTGGGAGAATTCATGAAGAAATGAAGGAACTGCAAAGTTGTCAAGCCTAACCACTTCGCACTCAATCAAACATAACTTGAGATACAGAGATCCAAATGAGGCAGTTCTAGTTGCGTTGAAAAGCTAACATCTGGGGCTTCAAAATAATATGAAATATGCCATAGGTGCTTGACGTCTAGGGACGTGCACGCGCACTGCACACGTGCGCACCGATGGAGCAGCGTGGGTCCACTTTGGGCAACTCGTTGGGGGCAATTTCTAGCTCATTTTGGGCCCAATCCAACTCATTTCTGATGCTATTGAACCCAAGAATTGATAGGGGAATAAACTAAGTAGTCATAATTGAGTTTTCATTATGTTTTAGGATAGAATTCTAGAGAGAGAGGCTCTCTGCTCTATCTAGATTTAGGATAGAAATTAGGATAAAGTTAGGTTAATCTCTCTCAAATTTTTCTTTCAATTCTCTTTATGTTTTAGTGTTCTATTGTCTTAATCTTCTTAGTTTCTCTTGTTAATTTCTTATTTTACTCTCTTCTATCTTGATGGACATTGTTGGATCTAATTTTCTTTTAATGCAATTTCATGTTTCTATGTTTCTTTTATGTTAATCTTGCTTGCTATTGTTGATTTCTTGCTTATGTTAGTTATGGGTTTTTTTAATTTTTGCAATTTGCGAAGTTTACTTTTCTTGCTCACTAGGTGTTTGATAAAATGCTTTCACTAGTTTTTGAGTAGTTTTCTTTAGTCTTGGCCTAGGCTAAGGGAATTGAGTGACCTTGAGTCATTGGGTCTCAATGATTTGGTGATTTGAGAACCCTTGGTAATCAATTTGATACTCATTGAAACCAACCCACTACTAATCTAATTAGTAGATAGGTTGGGACTTATGGGTTGATGTGATCAAAGCCATTTGACGTACTTCAAGCATAGGAGTAGATATTACATACTTAAAGCTTTTGGAGGCAGACTTAATGAGCTTGGTTCCTCATAATTATCAATATTTGGTATGTAGACAAGGATGGTGACCTCAATTACCTATGTCTAGCCAAGAGTACTTTTCATTTGTTTTATTAGTTAATTTTTCATTTACTTTCCTTGACATCTATTTTTTTTCTAATTACCAAATCAAACCCCCCACATCTTTATAGCCAATAATTAAACACTTCATTGCAATTCCTTGTGAGACGACCCAGAGTCTAAATACTTTGGTTATAAATTCATTGGGGTTTGTACTTGTGACAACTCAAATTTTTTATGTGAGAATTGTTTGTTGGTTTGGAGCTATTCCTATAACAAAGTTCTTATTTCTATGGGAGAAATTCTAGACCATCATAACAAATCTTGCTCATCAGACCACTCATAGTTTTTTGCAAGAAACCCGGTCTTCAATTAGGAACTTGGAGATATAAGTGGGCAAGTTGAGCAGCAGGATACCTAAGAGACCTTCCAACACTCTCCCTAGCAACATAAAGGTAAATCCAAGGGAAGAGTGCGAGGTCCTCACTATAGACAAGGAGGCCGAAACCAAGGAGGAGCATGCTACTGAGGATTTGAAGGAGAACAAGGCTCAAGAGGAGACTGGGAGTGCACTAATACATGCCCCCGTAGTGATGAAGGAGCCAGAAGTACAACACCCTCTAAATATGCAAAAGGAGTCCAAGGATAAGCAAATCGCTCAATTCTTGGCAGTCTTCAAGAAGTTACAATTCAATATTCCTTTTACTGAGGTGTTAGAGAAGAAACCTCCCTATACGGCATGTTTGAAAAATAGAGTTTTTAAGAAGAAGACCCTGAGGGTAGATGAAACAGTGGTGCTGACCAAGGAGTGCAGTGCATTAGTGCAAAAGAAGCTACCTCAGAAAATGCCAGATCCTGGAAGCTTCCTGATTCCTTGCACTATAGAGACCATCACATTTCAAAAGGCACTATGCAACCTTGGATCAAGCATAAATTTGATGCCTCTCTTTGTAATGAAAAAGCTGGAGATTCAAGAGGTGTAGCCCACAAAAATCTCACTGGAAATGGCAGACAAGTCCCTAAAACGGGCATTTGGAATGGTGGAGTGATGAATGAATATTTTATACCCTTTTTGGTACTATTTTCCTAGTATTTTTAGTTATATTTCGTTAAGTTTTATTATGTTTTAGTAGATTTTAGTGCAAAATTCACATTTTGGATGCTACTTTGAGTTTTTGTGTTTTTCTTATGATTTTTGGTGATTTTTGGGTGAATTTGGCAAGTTTTGGAAAAGTCTAATTCAGAGGCAAAGAAAGGATAGCAGATGCTGTCAAATCCTGATCTCCATGCATTCAAACAAGCATTTCTGGAGCTACATAGGTCCAATTGACGCGCTCTTAACGGTGTTGGAAAGCTAACTTATAGAGCTTTCCAACATTATATAATAGTCTATTCTTTTCTTCGGGAGAGACTACCCAAAATGGGCGTTGAACACCCAACTTACCCCTTTTATGGCGTTCAACACCCAAAAAGGATCAAGGCTAGCGTTGAATGCCCAAAACTGGTGTTCAACGCAACCAAGGGAGCACAAGGCAGCACAAACACCCCCTAGTGTGCGTTCAACGCCCACTTATCCAAGTTGGGCACCAAGCTCAGTCCAAACACTCACCAAGTGGGCCCAGAAGTGGATTTTTGCACTATTTGCTTAGTTTATCTCATTTTTGTAATTTTTAATTATTAGATTAGTATATATAGACAAAGATCACTCATGTTTATGATCTTCAGCCTCTCAGAATTTATCACACTTTATTTTCTGTAAAATATGAGCGGCTAGATGGTATGCGAAATTTTTACTCAGGTTGTAAAATTTGTTGTTCGTTCTCTCCCTGGCAATGGCGCCAACAAACTGGTGCACAATACCATGGTCCAAACATAACTTCACAACTTCGCACAACTAACCAGCAAGTGCACTGGGTCGTCCAAGTAATAAAACCTTACGTGAGTAAGGGTCGATCTCACGGAGATTGTTGGTATGAAGCAAGCTATGGTCATCTTGTAAATCTCAGTCAGGCGGATATTAAATGGTTATGGAGTTTTCAAATAATAATAATAAATAAACAGAAAATAAAGATAGAAATACTTATGTATATCATTGGTGAGAATTTCAGATAAGCGTATAGAGATGCTTTCGTTCCTCTGAATCTCTGCTTTCCTGCTGTCTTTATCCAATCAGTCTTACTCCTTTCCATGGCAAGCTTTCTGTAAGGGCATCACCGTTGTCAATGGCTACATCCTATCCTCTCTTGTGAAAATGGTCCAAATTCTCTGTCACAGCATGGCTAATCATCTGGAGGTTCTCGATCATACTGGAATAGGATTTACTATCCTTTTGCATCTGTCACTACGCCCAGCACTTGCGAGTTTGAAGTTCGTTACAGCCATCCCTTCCCAGATACTACTCGGAATACCACAGACAAGGTTTAGAATTTCTGGATATCAGGAATGGCCATCCATGGGTTCTAACTTATACCACGAAGACACTAATAACTCAGACTCGGTCCCCTGTATTAGATATCCAAGAGATATTCATTCTAGCTTGTTTGCATGTAGAACGAAAGTGTTTGTCAGGCACGCGTTCATAAGGGAGAATGATGATGAGCATCACATAATCATCACATTCATCATGTTCTTGGGTGCGAATGGATATCTTAGAAGTGGAATAAGTTGAATTGAATAGAAAAACAGTAGTACTTTGCATTAAATCATGAGGAACAGCAGAGCTCCACACCTTAATCTATGGAGTGCAGAAACTCTACCGTTGAAAATATATAAGTAATGAAGGTTAAGGCATGGCCGAATGGCTAGCCCCCAAATGTGATTAATAGATCAAAATATAATCCAAAGATGAACTAAAAATCATAAGATGTCTAATACAATAGTAAAAAGTCCTATTTATACTAAACTAGTTACTAGGGTTTACAGAAGTAAGTAATTGATGCATAAATCCACTTCCGGGGCCCACTTGGTGTGTGCTTGGGCTGAGCTTGAAGTTTACACGTGGAGAGGCCATTCTTGGAGTTGAACTCCAGTTTGTAACGTGTTTCTGGGGTTCAACTCTGGTTTGTGACGTGTTTCTGGCGTTTAACTCCAGACTACAGCGTAGAACTGGCGTTCAACTTTCTTTTGCGTCATGTAAACTCGGCCAAAGTATAAACTATTATATATTGCTGGAAAGCCCTGGATGTCTACTTTCCAACGCAATTAGAAGCGCGCCATTTTGAGTTCTGTAGCTCTAGAAAATCCACTTTGCGTGCAGGGAGGTCAGAATCCAACAGCATCAGCAGTCCTTCTTCTACCTCTGAATCTGATTTTTGCTCTAGTCCCTCAATTTTAGCCAGAAAATACCTGAAATTATAGAAAAACACACAAACTCATAGTAAAGTCTAGAAATGTGAATTTAACATAAAAGCTAATAAAAACATCCCTAAAAGTAACTAGATCCTACTAAAAACATACTAAAAACAATGCCAAAAAGCGTATAAATTATCCGCTCATCACAACACCAAACTTAAATTGTTGCTTGTCCCCAAGCAACTAAAAATCAAATAGGATAAAAAGAAGAGAATATACTATAAATTCCAAAATATCAATGAAACATAGCTCCAATCAGATGAGCGGCACTTGTAGCTTTTTGCCTCTTGAATAGTTTTGGCATCTCACTCTACCCATTGAGGTTCAGAATGATTGGCATCTATAGGAACTCAGAGTTCAAATAGTGTTATTGATTATCCTAGTTCAGTATGTTGATTCTTGAACACAGCTACTTTATGAGTCTTGGTCGTAGCCCTAAGCACTTTGTTTTCCAGTATTACCACCGGATACATAAATGCCACAGACACATAATTGGGTGAACCTTTTCAAATTGTGACTCAGCTTTGCTAATGTCCCCAATTAGAGGTGTCCAGGGTTCTTAAGCACACTCTTCTTTTGCTTTGGACCTTGACTTTAACCGCTCAGTCTCAAGTTTTCACTTGACACCTTCACGCCACAAGCACATGGTTAGGGACAGCTTGGTTTAGCCGCTTAGGCCAGGATTTTATTCCTTTAAGCCCTCCTATCCACTGATGCTCAAAGCCTTGGGATCCTTTTTCTTACCCGTGCCTTTTGGTTTTAAGAGCTATTGGCTTTTTCTGCTTGCTTTTTCTTTTTCTATTTTTTTTCGCCATTTTTTTTCTTTTTTTTTCTGCAAGCTTTTGTATTCATTGTTTTTTCTTGCTTCAAGAATCATTTTTATGATTTTTCAGATTATCAAATAACATGTCTCCTGTTCATAATTCTTTCAAGAGCCAACATATTTAACATTCTAAAACACCAAATTCAAAAGACATATGCACTGTTCAAGCATTCATTCAGAAAACAAAAAGTATTGTCTCCACATCAAAATAATTAAACTAAGTTCAAGGATAAATTCGAAACTCATGTACTTCTTGTTCTTTTGTAATTAAAACATTTTTCCATTTAAGAGAGGTGATGGATTCATATTCACTACTTTAAGGCATAGAGACTTAGACACTAATGATCATGTAATAAAGACACAAACATTGATAAACATTTAACATAAGAAAACGAAAAACAGAAAGTTTAAGAACAAGGAATGAGTCCACCTTAGTGATGGTGGCATTTTCTCCTTGAGGAACCAATGATGTCCTTGAGCTCTTCTATGTCACTTCCTTGTCTTTGTTGCTCCTCCCTCATAGCTCTTTGATCTTCTCTAATTTCATGAAGAATGATGGAGTGCTCTTGATGTTCCACCCTTAATTGTCCCATGTTGGAACTTAATTCTCCTAGGAAGGTGTTTATTTGCTCCCAAAAGTTCTGTGGAGGAAAGTGCATCCCTTGAGGTATCTCAGGGATTTCTTGATGATGAGCTTCCTCACGTGTTTCTTGAGCTCCATAAGTGGGCTCTCTTGTTTGCTCCATCCTTTTCTTAGTGATGGGCTTCTCTTCCTCAATGGGAATGTCTCCTTCTATGAAAGCTCTAGCTGAGTAACATAGATGGCAAATAAGATGAGGGAAAGCTAGCCTTGCCAAGGGGAAGACTTTTTGGCTATTTTGTAGAGTTCAAGGGAGATGACTTCGTGAACTTCTACTTCCTCACCAATCATGATGCTATGAATCATGATGGCCCGATCCACAGTAACTTCAGATCGGTTGCTAGTGGGGATAATGGAGCGTTGGATGAATTCCAACCATCCTCTAGCCACAGGCTTGAGGTCCAGTCTTCTAAGTTGAATCGGTTTGCCTTTTGAGTCAATCTTCCATTGAACTCCTTTCACACATATGTCCATGAGGACTTGGTCCAACCTTTGATCAAAGTTGACCCATCTAGTGTAGGGGCGTGCATCTCCTTGCATCATAGGCAAGTTAAATGCCAACCTCACATTTTCCGGACTAAAATCTAAGTATTTCCCCCGAACCATGGTGAGATAATTCTTTGGATTCGGGTTCTTACTTTGATCATGGTTCCTAGTGATCCATGCATTGGTATAGAACTCTTGAACCATTAGGATGTCGACTTGTTGGATGGGGTTTGTTAGAACTTCCCAACCTCTTCTTTGGATTTCATGTCGGATCTCCGGATACTCATTTCTTTTGAGCTTGAAAGGGACCTCGGGGATCACCTTCTTCTTGGCCACAACATCATAGAAGTGGTCTTGATGAGCTTTGGAGATGAATCTTTCCATCTCCTATGACTCGGAGGTGGAAGCTTTTGTCTTCCCTTTCCCTTTTCTAGAGGATTCTCCGATCTTAGGTGCCATCAATGGTAATGGAAAAACAAAAAGCTTATGCTTTTACCATACCAAACTTAGAATATTGCTCGCCCTCGAGCAAGAGAAGAAAGAATAGATGAAGAACAAGAAAAAAATATGGAGGAGATGAGGGAGAGGTGTATTCAGCCAAGAAGGAGAAGAGAGGGTTGTGTTGTGTGAAAATGAAAAAGAGTGGAGGGCTTTATATAGGGAAGGGAGGGGGTTAAGGTTCGGCCATATAGGGTGGGTTTGGGTGGGAAATTGGTTTTGAATTTTGAAGGTAGGTGGAGTTTATGAGGTAGGTTTATGGGGATGAGTGGATGGATGTGAGTGGGGAAGTGGTGATAGGGAAGAGAGATTGAGGTGATTGGTGAAGAGTTTTGGAGAAGAGTGTTTATTGGGAAGAGAGGATGAATATTGAGAAGAGGGAAGAGAATGAGTGGTGGTAGGTGGGGATCCTGTGGGGTCTACAGATGCTGAGGTATCAAGGAATTGCATCCCTGCACCAATTAGGCATGTAAAATGCCTTTGCATGCAATTATGGCGTTTAAACGCCGAATTGATGCTTGTTCTGGGCGTTTAGTGCCCAGATGCAGCATATTTCTGGCGTTGAACGCCAGCCAGATGCTTGTTTCTGGCGTTCAGCGCCAGCTCTTCCTTAGTGTGCATTTCTGGCGTCTGAACGCCAGGATGCTGCTTGTTTCTGGCGTTCAATGCCAGATCCATGCTCCAGGATGTGATTTTTCTTCTGCTGTTTTTGATTCCGTTTTCAATTTTTATATTTATTTTGTGACTCCACATGATCATGAACCTAATAAAACATGAAATAACAATAAAAATAAATTAAAATTAGATAAATAAAAATTGGGTTGCCTCCCAACAAATGCTTTTTTTAATGTCAATAGCTTGACAGTGGGCTTTCATGGAGCCTCACAGATGTTCAGAGCATTGTTGAGACTTCCCAACACCAAACTTAGAGTTTGGATATGGGAGTTCAACACCAAACTTAGAGTTTGGTTGTGGCCTCCCAACACCAAACTTAGAGTTTGCCTGTGGGGGCTCTGGTTGACTCTGCAGTGGGAGAAGCTTACTGTGCCCCTTTTTCATGTTTACAGAAGGATAAACTTGAGTTGTAAACACAAGGGAGTCCTCATTCAATTGAAGGACTAATTCACCTCTGTCAACATCAATCACAGCTCTTGCTGTGGCTAGGAAGGGTCTTCCAAGGATGATGGATTCATCCTCATCCTTCCCAGTATCTAGGATTATGAAATCAGCAGGGATGTAAAGGCCTTCAAGCTTTACTAATATGTCCTCTACTTGTCCATAAGCCTGTTTTCTGGAATTGTCTGCCATCTCTAATGAGATTTTAGCAGCTTGTACCTCAAAGATTCCCAGTTTCTCCATTACAGAGAGTGGCATGAGGTTTATTCCTGACCCAAGATCACATAGAGCCTTCTCAAAGGTCATGGTGCCTATGGTACAAGGTATTAGGAACTTTCCAGGATCCTGTTTCTTCTGAGGCAATCTCAGTTGATCCAATACATTTAGTTCATTGGTGAACAGGGGAGGTTCATCTCCCCAAGTCTCATTATCAAATAAATTGGCATTTAGCTTCATGATTGAACCAAGGAACTTGGCAACTTGTTCTTCAGTGACATCCTCATTCTCTTCAGAAGAAGAATACTCATCAGAACTCATGAATGGCATAAGGAAGTTTAATGGAATCTCTATGGTCTCTAGATGAGCCTCAGAGTCCTTTGGTTCCTCAAAGGGATACTCCTTATTGATCATTGGATGTCCCAGGAGGTCTTCCTCCTTGGGATTCACGTCCTCCCCTTCCTCTCTAGGTTCGGCCGTGTTGACTATGTCAATGGCCTTGCACTCTCCTTTTGGATTTTCTTCTGTATTGCTTGGGAGAGCACTAGGAGGGGTTTCAGTAATTTTCTTACTCAGCTGTCCCACTTGTTCCTCCAAATTTCTAATGGAGGACCTTGTTTCATTCATGAAACTCACAGTGGCCTTAGATAGATCAGAGACTAAGTTTGCTAAATTAGAGGTATTTTGTTCAGAGTTCTCTGTCTGTTGCTGAGTGGATGATGGAAAAGGCTTGCTATTGCTAAACTTGTTTCTTCCACCATTATTAAAGCCTTGTTGAGGCTTTTGTTGATCCTTCCATGAGAAATTTGGGTGACTTCTCCATGAAGGATTATAGGTGTTTTCATATGGTTCACCCATGTAATTCATTTCTGCTATTGCAGGGTTTTCAGGATCATAAGCTTCTTCTTCAGAAGATGCCTCTTGAGTACTGTTGGATGCAGCTTGCATTCCATTCAGACTCTGAGAAATCATATTGACTTGCTGAGTCAATATTTTATTCTGGGCCAATATGGCATTCAGAGTATCAATTTCAAGAACTCCCTTCTTCTGAGGCGTCCCATTACTCACAGGATTCCTCTCAGAAGTGTACATGAACTGGTTATTAGCAACCATGTCAATGAGTTATTGAGCTTCTGCAGGTGTTTTCTTTAGGTGAATGGATCCACCTGCAGAAGTATCGAATGACATCTTAGCTAATTCAGACAGACCATCATAGAATATATCCAGGATGGTCCATTCTGAAAGCATGTCAGAAGGACACTTTTTGGTCAGTTGCTTGTATCTCTCCCAAGCTTCATAGAGGGATTCACCTTCCTTCTGTCTGAAGGTTTGAACATCCACTCTAAGCTTACTCAGCTTTTGAGGAGGAAAGAACTTGACTAAGAAAGACTTGACCAGCTTATCCCAAGAGTTCAGGCTATCTTTGGGTTGAGAATCCAACCATATTCTAGCTCTGTCTCTTACAACAAAAGGGAAAAGCATGAGCTTGTAGACTTCAGGATCTACTCCATTGGTCTTAACAATATCACAGATCTGCAAGAATTCAGTTAAGAACTGAAAAGGATCTTCAGATGGAAGTCCATGAAACTTGTAGTTCTGCTGCATCAGAGAAACTAATTGAGGTTTAAGCTCAAAATTGTTTGCTCCAATGGTAGGAATTGAGATGCTTCTTCCATGTAAATTGGAATTAGGTGCAGTGAAGTCACCAAGCATCCTCCTTGCATTATTATTATTTTCGGCTGCCATCTCCTCTTCCTGTTCAAAAATTTCCGTAAGGTTTTCTCTGGATTGTTGTATTGTAGCTTCTCTTAGTTTCCTCTTCAGAGTCCTTTCAGGTTCAGGATTTGCTTCAACAAGAATGTTTTTGTCCTTGCTCCTGCTCATATGAAAAAGAGGGAATAGAAAAATAATAATAATAGGGATCCTTTTTACCCAGGTATAGAGGTTCCCATGTGTGAGTAGAAGAAGAAAAGAATGTAATGTAAAGAAGGGAAGAAGAGAAAATTCGAACACAGATGGAAGAGGGGGTTCGAATTTAGGTGAGATGAAGTGTTAGTAGATGAATAAATAAATAGAAGGAGATGAGAGAGAAGGAGGATTTTCGAAAATAAAATTTTGAAAAGGGGTTAGTGATTTTCGAAAATTAGGAATGAAATCAAATTAAAATTAAAAATTGAAGCAATTAGTTAATTAAAAAGAATTTTTGAAAAAGAGGGAGGTATTTTCGAAAATTAGAGAGGGAAAGTTAGTTAGGTAGTTTTGAAAGAGATAGGAAACAAACAAAAAGTTAGTTAGTTAGTTGAAACAAATTTTGAAAATCAATTTTTGAAAAGATAAGAACATAAGAAGTTAGAAAAGATATTTTTAAAATCAAATTTTGTTTTTGAAAAAGATATGATTTTGAAAAAGATAAGATAAAAAGATATATTTTTTTTTGAAAAAATATGATTGAAATTAGTTTTGAAAAAGATTTGATTTTTAAAATCACAATTAATGACTTGATTCACAAGAAATCACAAGATATGATTCTAGAACTTAAAGTTTGAATCTTTCTTAACAAGTAAGTAACAAACTTGAAATTTTTTGAATCAAAACATTAATTGTTGATAATATTTTCGAAAATTATGAGATAAAATAAAAAAAGATTTTTGAAAAATATTTTTATAATTTTTGAAAATAAGAAAAAATGAAAAAAATTTGATTTTTGAAAAAGATTTTGAAAAAGATAAGATTTTTAAATTGAAAATTTGATTTGACTCATAAGAAACAACTAAATTTTAAAAACTTTTGAAAAAGTCAATCCAAATTATCGAAATTTTATGAGTGAAAAAGGGAAAGATATTTTTTTTTGAATTTTGAGTTTTTAATGATGAAAGAGAAAAACATGAAAATGATGCAATGCATGAAAATTTTGGATCTAAACATGTGATGCATGCAAGAACACCATGAATGTCAAGATGAACACCAAGAACACTTTGAATGTCAAGATGAACACCAAAAACTTATTTTTGAAAAATTTTCAAGAAAAGAAAACATGCAAGACACCAAACTTAGAAATTTTTCATGTATAGACACTATGAATGCAAGAATGCATATGGAAAACAAGAAAAGACACACAACAAGAAAATATGAAGATCAAACAAGAAGACTGGCCAAGAATAACTTGAAGATCATGAAGAATACTATGAATGCATGAATTTTTGAAAAATGCAAAGAATTTTTTTAGAAAAATGCAATTGACACCAAACTTGAAATTGACTCAAAACTCAAACAAGAAACACAAAATATTTTTTATTTTTATGATTTTATGATTTTTTTTTCTTTGGATTTTTTGAAAATTAATGTGAAAAAGAAAAATAAGGATTCCAAAATTTTTAATATGAATTCCAGGAATCTTGTACTCTTAGTCTAAAGCTCCAATCTGAGGGTTAGGCATGGCTTACTAGCCAGCCAAGCTTTAGAAGATACAAATCAGGCATATAACAGCTGATATTCCAATTAACTTGCCTCTATGCTGATGGTTGGAAGCCCCTATCCAAAAGAATTAGACCTGGCTTTACAGCCAGCTAGGTTTCAACATGATTCATGAAACACTAGAATTCATTCTTAAAAATTCTGAAATAATTTTCGAAAACAGATGAGAAATTTTTGAAAGATTTTTGAAAAAATTTTTTTTTTTGAAAATAAAACAAAAAGAAAATTACCTAATCTGAGCAACAAGATGAACCGTCAGTTGTCCAAACTCGAACAATCCCCAGCAACGGCGCCAAAAACTTGGTATGCGAAATTGTTACTCAGGTTGTAAAATTTGTTGTTCATTCTCTCCCTGGCAATGGCGCCAAAAAACTGGTGCACAATACCATGGTCCAAACATAACTTCACAACTTCGCATAACTAACCAGCAAGTGCACTAGGTCGTCCAAGTAATAAAACCTTACGTGAGTAAGGGTCGATCCCACGGAGATTATTGGTATGAAGCAAGCTATGGTCATCTTGTAAATCTCAGTCAGGCGGATATTAAATGGTTATGGAGTTTTTAAATAAACAGAAAATAAAGATAGAAATACTTATGTATATCATTGGTGAGAATTTCAGATAAGCGTATAGAGATGCTTTCGTTCCTCTGAATCTCTGCTTTCCTGCTGTCTTCATCCAATCAGTCTTACTCCTTTCCATGGCAAGCTTTCTGTAAGGGCATCACCGTTGTCAATGGCTACATCATATCCTCTCTTGTGAAAATGGTCCAAATGCTCTGTCACAGCATGGCTAATCATCTGGAGGTTCTCGATCATACTGGAATAGGATTTACTATCCTTTTGAGTCTGTCACTACGCCCAGCACTCGTGAGTTTGAAGTTCGTCACAGCCATCCCTTCCCAGATCCTTCTCGGAATACCACAGACAAGGTTTAGACTTTCCGGATCTCAGGAATGGCCATCCATGGGTTCTAACATATACCACGAAGACACTAATAACTCGGACTCGGTCCCCTGTATTAGATATCCAAGAGATATTCATTCTAGCTTGTTTGCATGTAGAACGAAAGTATTTGTCAGGCACGCGTTCATAAGTGAGAATGATGATGAGCGTCACATAATCATCACATTCATCATGTTCTTGGGTACGAATGGATATCTTAGAAGCGGAATAAGTTGAATTGAATAGAAAAACAGTAGTACTTTGCATTAAATCATGAGGAACAGCAGAGCTCCACACCTTAATCTATGGAGTGCAGAAACTCTACCGTTGAAAATACACAAGTAATGAAGGTTCAGGCATGGCCGAATGGCCAGCCCCCAAATGTGATTAATAGATCAAAAGATCATCCAAAGATGAACTAAAAATCATTAGATGTCTAATACAATAGTAAAAAGTCCTATTTATACTAAACTAGTTACTAGGGTTTACAGAAGTAAGTAATTGATGCATAAATCCACTTTCGGGGCCCACTTGGTGTGTGCTTGGGCTGAGCTTGAAGTTTACACGTGGAGAGGTCATTCTTGGAGTTGAACTCCAGTTTGTAACGTGTTTCTGGCGTTCAACTCTGGTTTGTGACGTGTTTCTGGCATTTAACTCCAGACTACAGCGTAGAACTGGCGTTCAGCGCCCTTTTGCATGTTCTAAACTCGGCCAAAGTATGGACTATTATATATTGCTGGAAAGCCCTGGATGTCTACTTTTCAACGCAATTGGAAGCGCGCCATTTTGAGTTCTGTAGCTCCGAAAAATCCACTTTGCGTGCAGGGATGTCAGAATCCAACAGCATCAGCAGTCCTTCTTCTACCTCTGCATCTGATTTTTGCTCAAGTCCCTCAATTTCAGCCAGAAAATACCTAAAATCATAGAAAAATACACAAACTCATAGTAAAGTCTAGAAATGTGAATTTAACATAAAAACTAATAAAAACATCCCTAAAAGTAACTAGATCCTACTAAAAACATACTAAAAATAATGCCAAAAAGCGTATAAATTATCCGCTCATCACTAGACCTCCTAGGTTAAGGATAGGAGCTATGCTCATTCCCATGGATTTATATTATTACTTCTCTACTTTAATACATGTTTGATTCCATTTTATGATGTATTGTTGTTCTTCATCTTTATGAATATGAGGTGGAACGAGAGTATGACCACTTATTCTATTCACCTGACTAAAATTTGCTGGATAACCACAGCTCGCTCGATCCAACAATCCTCATGGGATCGACCCTAACTCACCTGAGGTTTTACTTGGATGACCCGGTGCACTTTCTGGTTCAGTTGTGCGAATTCTAATTTTGCGAACCATGGAGAACGTCGTTGTAAAGGTTGAAGACAAAAATGACTCCATCATCCTAGGAAGGCCCTTCTTAGCTACTGGGAAGGCCTTGATTGATGTCGAGAGAGGAGAGTTTGTTCTGAGGTTATGGGAGGACCATATAATGTTTAGAATGCCCAAACCTCAATCTCTCTCAAATAAAGGAGGTACTAACATACAACACTTAGTGTTCAACCTTCTGTATCAGTGGAAAGCCATACAGAGCCCATTGACATTAAACCTAAGTTTGGTGTTGGGAATTTACCACCCACAATTGAAGGAGGAGAGCTCAAGAAGAAAGTAACCAAAGACTGGAGGAACAAGAAGGTTCCTACTGAAGATTGTGAGTGAATGGAGGGTGTGGATTAATGGAGTGGTTGTTTGATGGACGGTTGGGGTTGTGCATGTAGAAAGGACAAGGATCATCACTTTATGATGGAGATTGCTCGGTCTTCAAGGGTCCCATTTTTTTCAATGTTGCATGGCAACATTTTCCAATGACTTCCCTTTTTAGAACAAGTGTATAGTCCTTCCTTTTGTGGTGTCCAAACCTTCTTCCTTTAATTGTCCAATCTATCTCTTTTAATGATCCTTTCCTTTCCCTATAAAGATCAAATAAGAAAAGTAAGAAATATCATAAAAAAAAATCAATTTAGATTTTTACGGCTAAAATAATAAAGAGAAGAAAAGATTAGATTGTTTATTCATGAATTCCAACTAACTAACTAACTGTGTATCCCTTTATGCATTTTGGTGGCACCATGGGGTGACACCAAACTTAGTTTGAAGCATTGTGATGAAAAGTTCTGTTCAAAGCTCCAAGACTAGAATGCTCTCTGTTGCATTCATGCTTTCTTGGTATGCTTTGAACACCAAACTTGTTCTTCACTATATACTGCAATATAAGGACTTCACCAAGTTTGGGTTGGAATTTATGAATATTGACTTATTCACTAGTAAAAGCTAATAAAACATGGGTTGCCTCCCATGAAGCACTTCTTTAGCGTCACTAGCTTGACGCTTCTCCTTCATTATGGTGGTTGATAATGCTTCAAGTCCTCCCATCTTGCCTTGGACTTATATCCATTGGTTGTATCAATAATCTCTACATGTTCCAAGGAAAGAACTCTGTTGATAGTGAAGACCTTAGGTAACTGAGATGGTACAGTGGGGAGATTAGGGGGGATATCTGGGAAGTAAGCTGAAATCACTTTATCTCCTGGAGAGAGGCCTTCCGTAGGGATCTTTTTGTTCCTCCACCCCCTTGGTACCTTCTTCTTTGTCCCTTTTGATGCTTCCCTGTTCTTGGCAACTTCTTCTTTTAAGTGAATCTTGTTGTTGTCTTCACATGCCTCTGGTGGTTTAGGTTCCTCCAGCTTCTCCTTGAGCTGTGACGATTGCTGTTTGCCTTGTTCATCATTCAGTGGGGTTCTCAGATGTGTTGGTGGTGCCTTTGTTCTTGTTTCCTCTGTCAGCATCCCGTTATGATCATTGGTTGGTTCTTTGTTTTCTTGGTCAGTTTCTTGGGAGAGTTTGAAGACATTGAAGCTGAGTTGTTCATCATGGATCCTCAATATTAGCTCCCCTCGCTCCACGTCTATGAGTGCTCTGGCTGTAGCTAGGAATGGTCTTCCCAATATGATTGGGTGAGTGTGACTCTCTTCCATGTCCAAGATGACAAAGTCTGTGGGAAGAAAGTATTTCCCCACCTTTAACAACACGTTTTCCACCACCCCTCTTGCTTGTTTTTGAGTTTTGTTAGCCAGCCTGATGACTACATCTGTGGGCAATATCTCATTGATCTGCAGCCTCTTCACCAGGGATAGAGGCATTAAGTTGATGCTTGCTCCCAAATCGCAGAGTGCTCTATCAAACATTGTTTCTCCTATGGCATAGGGGACATGAAAACTCCCTGGATCTTTTCTTTTTGTAGGCAACTGCGGTTGAATAAGGGCACTGCACTCCTTGTTCATCACTATAGTTTGGCCTCCCTTGAGTGAGCTTTTCCTGGGAAGCAATTCCTTCATGTACTTGATGAATGCAGGCATTTGTTGGATAGTCTTGATGAATGGTATGTTCACATGCAGAGATGCAAATAAGTCAAGAAATCTTGAGTATATTCTCCTCTCCACAGCTCCCTTGAGCAGTTGGGGAAAAAGTGCATAGAGTCTCAGCAACTCCTGTTTTGAGATTTCTGGTTCTTGGTAATCTTTTTCCACCTCCTCTACTAAGGTATCTTCAGGTTGTTCTGACAGCTTGCTTGGCTTGTCCACAGTCTCCTTATCACTTATAGTGACCATCTTGCAATCTTCCCATCTTACCCTCTTTGTTTCACCTCTCGGATTCTTCTCTGTGTCACTTGGTAATCCATCTGTGGATTATGGGAATTTGCTCAGAGAGATATCCGACTTGAGATTCCAACCTCTTGATTGTGTCTCCCTGGTTCTTGAAACTGGCTCGCACTTCCTCCTTGAAGACCTTGTTGTCTTGAATCTCTTTGCTTAGGCCTTCAAGTAGATTCTCAATCCTTGAGATTCTTTCATCAATTGATGACAGGTCAGGCTGAGTAGGGTTATTCTGGCCTTGATATGAATGTGGGGAGGTTGGTGCACGAATTGTGAATCACACTTTTCACAACTCGTACCACTAACCAGCAAGTGCACTGGCTCATCCAAGTAATACCTTACGTGAGTAAGGGTCGAATCCCACAGAGATTGTTGGTTTGAAGCAATCTATGGTTATCTTGCAATTCTTAGTCAGGAAGTCAATTATATTTATCAATTGAATTACGAATAAACAATAGAGCATGGGTTAAAGGTTACTTGTTATGCAGTAATGGAGAATATGTTGGAGTTTTGGAGATGCTTTGTCATCTGAATCTCTGCTTTCCTCTGTCCTCTGATTCACGCACGCACGTCCTTCTATGGCAATCTGTGTGTTGGGGCATCACCGTTGTCAATGGTTACATCCCATCCTCTTGTGAAAATGGTCCAAATGCTCTGTCACAGCACGACTAATCATCTGAGGTTCCCGATCATGCTGGAACAGGATTCACCCTCCTTTTGCGTCTGTCACTACGCCCAGCACTCGCGAGTTTGAAGCTCGTCACAGTCATTTAATCCCTGAATCCTACTCGGAATACCACAGACAAGGTTTAGACTTTCCGGATTCTCATGAATGCCGCCATCAATCTAGCTTATACCACGGAGATTCTGATTAAGGAATCTAAGAGATATTCATTCAATCTGATGTAGAACGGAGGTGGTTGTCAGGCACGCGTTCGTGGGGGAATGATTATGATTGTCACGTTCATCACATTCATGTTAAAGTGCGAATGAATATCTTAGATAGGAACACGCATGTTTGAATAGAAAACAGGAATACTAGCATTAATTCATCGAGACACAGCAGAGCTCCTCACCCCCAACAATGGAGTTTAGAGACTCATGCCGTCAAAGAGTACAAAGTTTAGATCTAAAATGTCATGAGATACAAAATAAGTCTCTAAAAGTTGTTTAAATACTAAACTAGTACCCTAGGTTTACAAAAAGTGAGTAGACTATGATGGATGATGCAGAGATCCACTTCTGGGGCCCACTTGGTGTGTGCTGGGGCTGAGATTTAAGCAAGTCACGTGCAGAGTCTATTTGTGGAGTTGAACGCCAGTTTATGTGCCAGTTTGGGCGTTCAACTCCAGCTTTTGATCCTTTTCTGGCGCTGGACGCCAGAATTGGGCAGAGAACTGGTGTTGAACGCCAGTTTACATCGTCTATCCTTGAGAAAAGTATAGACTATTATATATTGCTGGAAAGCCCTGGATGTCTACTTTCCAACGCAATTAGAAGCACGCCATTTTGAGTTCTGTAGCTCCAGAAAATCCACTTTGAGTGCAGGGAGGTCAGAATCCAACAGTATCAGCAGTCCTTTTTCAGCCTGAATCAGATTTTTGCTCAGCTCCCTCAATTTCAGCCAGAAAAATACCTGAAATTACAGAAAAACACACAACTCATAGTAAAGTCCAGAAATATGAATTTTTCCTAAAAACTAATGAAAATAAACTAAAAACTAACTAAAACATACTAAAAACTATATGAAATTAACCCCAAAAAGCGTATAAAATATCCGCTCATCACAACACCAAACTTAAACTGTTGCTTGTCCTCAAGCAACTAGACAAATAAAATAGAAGACTAATAGGTTGAGAAGCTATAATATCTCAGATTTTTTTGAGTGAAGCTCAGATTCTAATTAGATGAGCGGGACTAGTAGCTTTTTGCTTCCGAACAGTTTTGGCATCTCACTTTATCCATTGAAGCTCAGAGTGATTGGCATCTATAGGAACTTAGAATTCAGATAGTGTTATTGATTCTCCTATTTCAGTATGATGATTCTTGAACACAGCTATTTCATGAGTCTTGGCCGTGGCCCTAAGCACTTTGTTTTCCAGTATTACCACCGGATACATAAATGCTAGAGACACATAATTGGGTGAACCCTTTGGATTGTGACTCAGCTTTGCTAAAGTCCCCAATTAGAGGTGTCCAGAGTTCTTAAGCACACTCTTCTTTCTGCTTTGGACCTTGACTTTAACCGCTCAGTCTCAAGTTTTCACTTGACACCTTCACGCCACAAGCACATGGTTAGGGACAGCTTGGTTTAGCCGCTTAGGCCAGGATTTTATTCCCTTAGGCCCTCCTATCCACTGATGCTCAAAGCCTTGGGATCCTTTTTATTACCCTTGCCTTTTGGTTTTAAGGGCTATTGGCTCTTTCTCTCTCTCTCTTCTTATTCTTCTTTTTTTTTTTTGCTGCTTTTTCTTGCTTCAAGAATCATTTTTATGATTTTTCAGATTATCAATAACATGTCTCATGTTCATCATTCTTTCCAGAGCCAACATATTTAACAGTCTTAAACAACAAATTCAAAAGACATATGCACTGTTCAAGCATTCATTCAGAAGACAGAAAGTATTGCCACCACATGTTACTAATTAGAATTTCTCTTATTAAAACTCGAAATTTTATTTCTTCTTATTCAAAAGATCTACTATTTTATTCATGTTTGCTGATGATGAGAAAAATAAACTATGGCTTAATTGTAGATAAAATCAAAATAGATACTAATTACTACTATATGACTCCTAAGGTAAACTTCTATAAGGACACTGTCACAGAGTTAAGGCAGAAATTGGAAATTAACAACCTTTATTCTGGGGGAACGGGGGTTCCTCTAATCCTTGGGGTGCTTGGTCCTACAAGAGAAGACTTTTGGCGCTTCAATTCCCTTAAGTCACGCCCTTGCTCCTCTTGTTCTTTAAACATATAGGTCAGCATTTGACTGTGTTCCTTCTGTTCTTTTATTATTTGCTCCATAGCTTCCCGTATCTTGGTAACAGACGTCTCAAGATACTCCCAGTATTCAGATTGAGGGATCTCTGGGAGGAATTCCTGTGCTCTCTTCTTGATGGGATCATCCTGTGCTTGTTATTTTTCCATTGATGCTTTAGTGATTGGCTTCTCAATTGAGATATACTCAGTTATTCCCATCCTCACTCCAGCGTCCTTGCAGAGCAGAGAAATCACGCTTGGATAAGCCAACCTGGCCTTTTTAGAATTTTTGTTAGCAATTTTGTAGAGTTCAGCTGAAATCAGCTGATGAACCTCCACTTCCTTTCCCATTATGATGCAATGGATCATCACTGCTCTTTTAACTGTGATTTCAGAACGGTTGCTAGTAGGCAACAGAGAACGCCCAATGAAGTCTAACCATCCTCTGGCGACTGGTTTGAGATCCTCTCTCTTGAGTTGATTTGGGACACCCTTTGTGTTGGTGGTCCACCTGGCTCCAGGGATACATATGTCCTCTAGAATCTTATCCAGGTTAATGTCCGCTCTCATCATCCTCCTGTTGAAGGAGTCTGGATCATCCTTTAGCTGAGGTAGCTTTAAGATCTCTCTGATCTTGTCAGGGGTGGTATGAACAATCTTTCCTCTGACCATGGTCCGAAATTCATAGAAGGCAGTTCCAGATAGTTTTTGCTTGTCAGTCTGCCACATATTAGCATAGAACTCCTGGACCATGTTCCTTCCTACTTCCGTTTCAGGATTAGCTAGGACTTCCCAGTTCCTGATTCGAATTTGCTCCTGGATCTCCGGATATTCATCTTCTTTTAGATTGAATCTAACTTTCGGGATCACTGATCTCAGACCCATTATTTTAAGATAATGGTCTGAATGTTCTTTAGATAAGAACTTCCCTTGATTCCAAAGTAGTTTTGGAACGCTTTCTTTCTTGCCTCTTGGAGTGGGTTGTTTTCCTTTAGGAGCCATGATCTTAGTGATCTCGGATAAACACACCAAACTTAGAGGTTTGCTTGTCCTCAAGCAAAAGAAAAGAAAGGAGAGGGATAGAAGGAGAGCTTGGTGCAATTGTTGATGGAGGAGGAGGGAGGCCGAACCCAAATTTAAAGGGATGGGGGGGTGGGTTTTCGAAAAATTGGAAAAGATAAGATAAAAAGATTGAGTTGAAAAAAGATAAGATAGAAGATATAGTTTAATTTTGAAGAGATATGATAGATTTTTTGAAAAAGATAAATCTGAATTTTGAAAAAGATAATATGGAGATTTGAAAAAGATATGGATTAGTTGAAAAGATTTTAAAGTGAAAAAGATAGATTTGTTTTCAGAAAAGATTTGAAAAGAGTTGGATTGAATTTGGAAAGAGGGATTTTTAGAAATTAAGGATTTTAGAAATCAGGGTTCTTAACATGTTCATGTAAAAATCATGCATTGAAACATAAAATTTGAAATTAGAATGGAAATACGTGTGGAAAAAATGAATTTGGCTCCTCCCTACCTTCCTGGCGTTTGAACGCCCAAACACTGCCTGTTTTGGGCGTTGAGCGCCCAAATGCTCCTCTCCTGGGCGTTCAACGCCCAGCTGCTGCCATTATTGGCGTTCAACGCCCAGTGGGTGCCCCTTTCTGGCGTTGAACGCCCAGATTGCTACCATTACTGGCGTTCAACGCCCAGTGGATGCCCATTTTGGGCGTTTGAACGCCCAAAATATACTTTTACTGGCGTTTTCTTGCCAGTGAGCTCTTTTTCTCTGTTTTGTGTGCCGAGGTCTTCTGTAAATGATTATTTACCTTGTTGTCAATGAACTCTATATAAACAAATAAAAATAAAAATAGAAATAGGGCAAAATGCTTAGAGGATTGTTGCCCCACGGCTGGGTTGCCTCCCAGCAAGCGCTTCTTTATTGTCTTTAGCTGGACCTTGCTGAGCTTTTAATCTAGCTTCAGCCTTGAGCATTCTTGCTCAATGTTGCCTTCAAGATAATGCTTGATTCTCTGTCCATTGACAATGAACTTCTTATCAGAATCAATATCTTGAAGCTCCACATAACCATATGGTGATACACTTGTAATCACGTATGGTCCCCTCCACCGGGATTTCAGTTTCCCGGGGAATAGCCTGAGTCTAGAGTTAAACAACAGGACCTTCTGTCCTGGTTCAAAGATTCTAAATGACAGCTTTCTGTCATGCCATTTTTTTAATTTTTCTTTATAAAGCTTGGCATTTTTGAAAGCTGTGAATCTGAATTCCTCTAGCTCATTTAGCTGGAGCAATCATTTTTCTCCTGCTAATTTGGCATCAAAGTTTAGGAATCTGGTTGCCCAGTAGGCCTTATGTTCCAGTTCCACGGGCAGGTGACATGCCTTACCATACACGAGTTGGTGTGGAGATGTCCCTATGGGGGTCTTGAATGCTGTCCTGTAAGCCCACAGAGCATCATCCAAGCTCCGTGCCCAATCCTTTCTACGGGTATTTACTGTCCGTTCCAGGATTCTCTTTAATTCTCTGTTAGAGACTTCAGCTTGCCCATTGGTTTGTGGATGATATGGAGTGGCCACCTTGTGGCGAATTCCATACCGAACCATGGCAGAGTAAAGCTGTTTATTGCAGAAGTGAGTGCCCCCATCACTGATTAGTACTCTAGGGACACCAAACCTGCTAAAGATATGTTTCTAGAGGAACTTCAGCACTGTTTTAGTATCATTGGTGGGTGTGGCAATAGCCTCAACCCATTTTGATACATAGTCAACTGCCACCAAAATATAAGTGTTTGAGTATGATGGTGGGAAAGGTCCCATGAAGTCAATTCCCCATACGTCAAACAACTCAATTTCCAAGATTCCTTATTGAGGCATGGCGTAACCATGAGGCAGATTACCAGCTCTTTGGCAACTGTCACAATTACGTACAAACTCTCGGGAATCTTTATAGAGTGTGGGCCAATAGAAGCCACATTGGAGGACCTTGGTGGCTGTTCGCTCGCCTCCGAAATGGCCTCCATATTGAGATCCGTGGCAATGCCACAGGATCCTCTGTGCTTCTTCTCTAGGCACACACCTACGGATAATTCCGTCTGCACATCTCTTAAAGAGATAAGGTTCATCCCACAGGTAGTACTTTGCATCAGTAATTAACTTCTTCTTTTGTATCCTGTTGTACTCCTTGGGTATGAACCTTGCAGCTTTATAGTTTGCAATATCGGCAAACCATGGTGCTTCCTGAATGGCAAATAAATGCTCATCAGGAAACGTCTCAGAGATCTCAAGAAAGGGGAGGGACGTCCCTTCCATTGGCTCTATTCGGGACAGATGATCAGTGGTGCACGAAATTGTGATGTCCAGGCTCGAACAATCCCTGGCAACGTGAGCAACTTGGTACGCGTAATCGTGATTACACTTTAATGATGTAAAATTCATGGCTCTTTCTTTCCCTGGCAATGGCGCCAATAACATGGTGCCAATACCACGGTTCACAACTTCGATACAACTAACCAGCAAGTGCACTGGGTCGTCCAAGTAATACCTTACGTGAGTAAGGGTCGAATCCCACGGAGATTGTTGGTATGAAGCAAGCTATGGTCACCTTGCAAGTCTCAGTTAGGCAGATATAAATGGATAATGGTGTTTTCGAATAATAAATAATAGAATAGGGATAGAGGTACTTATGTAAATCATTGGTAGGAATTTCAGATAAGCGAATGGAGATGCTTTTCGTTCCTCTGAACCTCTGCTTTCCTGCTATCTTCATCCAATCAGTCTTACTCCTTTCCATGGCTGGCTTTATGTGATACATCACCACTGTCAATGGCTACTTTCGGTCATCTCTCGGGAAAATGATCCAATGCCCTGTCACGGCACGGCTAATCGTCTGGAGGCATCACCCTTGTCAATGGCTTCATCTTATCCTCTCAGTGAATAATATGCTCACGCACCCTGTCACGGCACGACTATTCATCTGTCGGTTCTCGATCATGCTGGAATAGGATTTACTATCCTTTTGCGTCTGTCACTAACGCCCTGCAATCGCGAGTTAGGAGCTCGTCACAGTCATTCAATCATTGAATCCTACTCGGAATACCACAGACAAGGTTTAGACTTTCCGGATTCTCTTGAATGCCGCCATCATTCTAGCTTACGCCACGAAGATTCTGGTTAGGAGATCTAAGAGATATTCATTCTGGCTTATTTCATGTAGAACAGAAGTGTTTGTCAGGCACGCGTTCATAAGGGAGAAGGATGATGAGCGTCACACATAATCATCAACTTCATCACGTTCTTGGGTGCGAATGGATATCTTAGAAGAGAAATAAGAAGAATTGAATAGAAAACAGTAGTACTTTGCATTAATCTTTGAGGAACAGCAGAGCTCCACACCTTAATCTATGAAGTGTAGAAACTCTACCGTATGAAAATACATAAGTGAAGGTCTAGGCATGGCCGAGATGGCCAGCCCCCTAAACGTGATCAATAGTCTCCTAAGATGAACAATGGATTAAAACTGAGACCAAAGATGTCAAAAAGACTAGTAAAAGGTCCTATTTATAATAAACTAGTCACTAGGGTTTACATGAGTAAGTCATTGATGCATAAATCCACTTCCTGGGCCCACTTGGTGTGTGTTTGGGCTGAGCTTGAGTGTTGCACGTGCAGAGGCCATTTGTGGAGTTGAACGCCAGATTTTGTGCCAGTTTGGGCGTTCAACTCTGGTTTTGGCTCCTTTTCTGGCGCTGGACGCCAGATTTGGGCAGAGAGCTGGCGTTGAACGCCAGTTTACGTCGTCTATTCTTGGCCAAAGTATGGACTATTATATATGGCTGGAAAGCCCTGGATGTCTACTTTCCAAAGCAATTGGAAGCGCGCCATTTCGAGTTCTGTAGCTCCAGAAAATTCACTTTGAGTGCAGGGAGGTCAGAATCCAACAACATCAGCAGTCCTTTTTCAACCTCTGAATCTGATTTCTGCTCAAGTCCCTCAATTTCAGCCAGAAAATACCTGAAATCACAGAAAAACACACAAACTCATAGTAAAGTCCAGAAATGTGAATTTAACATAAAAACTAATGAAAACATCCCTAAAAGTAACTAGGTCCTACTAAAAACATACTAAAAACAATGTCAAAAAGCGTATAAATTATCCGCTCATCACAACACCAAACTTAAATTGTTGCTTGTCCCCAAGCAACTGAAAATCAAATAGGATAAAAAGAAGAGAATATACTACAAATTCCAAACTATCAATGAAACAGAGCTTCAATCATATGAGCGGGACTTATAGCTTTTTGCCTCTTGAATAGTTTTGGCATCTCACTTTATCCATTGAGGTTCAGAATGATTGGCATCTATAGGAACTTCAGATTTCGAATAGTGTTATTGACTCTCCTAGTTCAGTATGATGATTTTTGAACACAGCTTCTTTATGAGTCTTGGCCGTGGTGTCCAGGGTTCTTAAGCACACTCTTCTTTTACTTTGGACCTTGACTTTAACCGCTCAGTCTCAAGTTTTCACTTGACACCTACACGCCACAAGCACAAGGTTAGGGACAGCTTGGTTTAGCCGCTTAGACCAGGATTTTATTCCTTTAGGCCCTCCTATCCACTGATGCTCAAAGCCTTGGGATCCTTTTTATTTACCCTTGCCTTTTGGTTTTAAGGGTTATTGGCTTTTTGCTCTTGCCTCTTGGTTTTAAGAGCTTTTGGCTTTTTCTGCTTGCTTTTTCTTTTTCTTTCTATTTTTTTTTCTATTTTTTTTCGCCTATTTTATATATTTTTTTTCTGCAAGCTTTGTTCTTTGCTGCTTTTTCTTGCTTCAAGAATCATTTTTATGATTTTTCAGATTATCAAATAACATGTCTCCTAGTCATCATTCTTTCAAGAGCCAACATATTTAACATTCTTAAACAACAACTTCAAAAGACATATGCACTGTTCAAGCATACATTCAGAAAACAAGAAGCATTGTCACCACATCAATATAATTAAGCTAAGTTCAAGGATAAATTCGAAACTCATGTACTTCTTGTTCTTTGGAATTAAAACATTTTTTATTTAAGAAAGGTGATGGATTCATAGGACATTTATAACTTTAAGACATAGTTACTACTACTAATGATCATGTAATGAAGACACAAACACAGATAAGCACATAACATAGAAAACGAAAAACAGAAGAAATAAGAACAACGAATGAATCCACCTTAGTGATGGTGGCGTTTCCTTCTTGAGGAACCAATGATGTCCTTGAGCTCTTCTATGTCTCTTCCTTGTCTTTGTTGCTCCTCCCTCATTGCTTTTTGATCTTCTCTTATTTCATGAAGCATGATGGAGTGCTCTTGATGTTCCACCCTTAGTTGCTTCCAATAATTGTGTGGAAGAAAATGTATCCCCTGAGGTATCTCAGGGATCTCTTGATTTGCAGTCAAATGTTCTACCACTGAGCTATAGACCCTTGATGGAAGCTTTTGTCTTCCCTTTCCACTTTCTAGAGGTTTCTCTGGCCTTAGGTGCCATCAATGGTTATGGATAAAACAAAAAAAGCTATGCTTTTACCACACCAAACTTAGAATGTTGCTCGCCCTCGAGCAAAAGAAGAAAGAATAGAAGAATAAGAAGAAGATATGGAGGAGATGGATGGGAGTGTGTATTCGGCCATATGGGTGGGATTGGGTGGGAAAGAGATGTTGAATTTTGAAGGTAAGTGGGTGTATGGATGTGAGTGGTAAAGGGTTGATAGGGAATAGTGTTTATTGGGAATAGAGGATGATTGAGAAGAGAGAAGAGAGTGAGTGGAGGTAGGTGGGGATCCTGTGGGGTCCACAGATCCTGAGTGGATCCTGTGGGATCCACAGATCCTGAGGTGTTCAAGGATTTACATCCCTACACCCATTAGGCATGTAAAAATGCCTTTGTACCCAACTCTGGGCGTTCAGCGCCAGGTTGGTGGCCATTTTGGGCATTTAGCGCCCATTTGTGTGCCATTTCTGGCGTTGAACGCCAGAACCATGCCTGTTCTGGCGTTCAGCGCCCAGAAGTTGCCCATTTTGGGCGTTCAGCGCCAGAACCATGCTCTGTTCTGGCGCTGAACGCCAGACAGATGCTCCTCCAGGGTGTGATTTTTCTTCTGCTATTTTTGATTCCGTTTTCAATTTTTATATTTATTTTGTGACTCCACATGATCATGACCCTAAGAAAACATGAAAAACAATAAAAATAAGACTTAGATAAACATTGGGTTGCCTCCCAACAAGCGCTTCTTTAATGTCAATAGCTTGACAGTGGGCTCTCATGGAGCCTCACAGATGTGCAGAGCTTTGTTGAGACTCTCCAACACCAAACTTAGAGTTTGGATATGGGAGTTCAACACCAAACTTAGAGTTTGGTTGTGGCCTCCCAACACCAAACTTAGAGTTTGACTGTGGGGGCTCTGGTTGACTCTGCTTTGAGAGAAGCTTTTTCTGCTTCCTCTCCATGGTTGCAGAGGGAGGTTCTTGAGTTTTAAACGCAAGGGAGTCCTCATTCCATTGAAGGACTATTTCACCTCTGTCAACATCAATCACAGCTCTTGCAGTGGCCAGGAAAGGTCCTCCTAGGATGATGGATTCATCCTCTTCCTTTTCAGTATCCAGGATTATGAAATCAGTAGGTATGTAAAGGCCCTCAACCTTTACTAATACATCTTCTACTTGTCCATAAGCCTGTTTTCTTGAGCTGTCTGCCATCTCTAGTGAGATTTTAGCAGCTTGCACCCCATAGATTCCCAGTTTCTCTATTACAGAGAGGGGCATGAGGTTTATTCCTGAACCAAGGTCACAGAGAGCTTTAAAGATCATAGTGCCTATGGTACAGGGTATCATGAACTTTCCAGGATCCTGTCTCTTCTGAGGCAATGTCAGTTGATCCAGATCACTTAGTTCATTGATGAACAAGGGAGGTTCAACTTCCCAACTATCAATGCCAAATAATTTGGCATTCAGCTTCATGATTGCACCAAGAAACTTGGCAGTTTGCTCCTCAATAACATCCTCATTCTCTTCAGAAGAGGAGTACTCATCACAGCTCATGAAGGGCATAAGGAGGTTTAGTGGAATCTCTATGGTCTCTAGATGAGCCTCAGATTCCTTTGGTTCCTCAGAGGGAATCTCCTTATTGATCACTGGACGTCCCAGGAGGTCTTCCTCCTTGGGATTCATGTCCGCTCCTCTCCTCACAGGTTCGGCCATGGTGCTTATGTCAATGGCCTTGCACTCTCCATTTGGGTTCTCTTCTGTATTGCTTGGGAAAGTACTAGGAGGGATTTCAGTGATCCTTTTACTCAGCTGGCCCACTTGTGCTTCCAAATTTCTAATGGAAGACCTTGTTTCATTCATGAAACTCACAGTGGCCTTGGATAGATCAGAGACTAGATTTGCTAAATTAGAAGCATTTTGTTCAGAGTTCTCTATCTGTTGCTGAGTGGATGATGAAAAAGGTTTATTATTGTTAAACCTGTTTCTTCCACCATTATTAAAGCCTTGTTGAGGCTTTTGATCCTTCCATGAGAAATTTGGATGATTTCTCCATGATGAGTTATCGGTGTTTCCATAAGGTTCACCTAAGTAACTCACCTCTGCTATTGCAGGGTTCTCAGGATCATGAGCTTCTTCTTCATAAGAAGCCTCTTGAGTACTGTTGGATGCAGCTTGCATTCCATGCAGACTCTGAGAGATCATATTGACTTGCTGAGTCAATATTTTATTCTGAGCCAATATGGTATTCAGAGTATCAACTTCAAGAACTCCCTTCTTCATAGGCGTCCCATTACTCACAGGATTCCTTTCAGAAGTGTACATGAACTGGTTATTAGCAACCATGTCAATGAGTTCTTGAGCTTCTGCAGGCGTTTTCTTTAGGTGAATGGATCCACCTGCAGAAGTGTCCAGTGACATTTTAGATAGCTCAGATAAACCATCATAGAATATATCCAGAATGGTCCATTCTGAAAGTATGTCAGAAGGACACTTTTTGGTCAACTGTTTGTATCTTTCCCAAGCTTCATAGAGGGATTCACCTTCTTTCTGTCTGAAGGTTTGAACATCAGCTCTAAGCTTGCTCAGCTTTTGAGGAGGAAAGTACTTGGCTAAGAAAGCCGTGACTAGCTTATCCCAAGAGTTCAGGCTGTCTTTGGGTTGAGAATCCAACCATAATCTAGCTCTGTCTCTTACAGCAAAAGGGAAAAGCATGAGCCTGTAGACTTCAGGATCTACTCCATTAGTCTTAACAGTATCACATATCTGCAAGAATTCAGTTAAGAACTGAAAAGGATCTTCAGATGGAAGTCCATGAAACTTGCAGTTCTGCTGCATCAGAGAAACTAATTGAGGTTTCAGCTCAAAGTTGTTTGCTCCAATGGCAGGAATGGAAATGCTTCTTCCATGTAAATTGGAATTAGGTGCAGTAAAGTCACCAAGCATCTTCCTTACATTATTATTATTTTCGGCTGCGATCTCCTCTTCCTGTTCGAAAATTTCTGAAAGGTTATCTCTGGATTGTTGTATTTTAGCTTCTCTTAGTTTCCTTTTCAGAGTCCTTTCAGGTTCTGGATCTGCTTCAACAAGAATGTTCTTGTCCTTGCTCCTGCTCATATGACAAAGAAGAGGGCACAGAAAAAATAATAATAATAATAGAGACCCTTTATGCCACAGTATAGGGATCCCTGTGTGAGTAGAAGAAGAGGGGGAGACAAAGAATGTAATATAATGGAAGAAACACAACTGTGAGGATGGCAGAGATGTGAGATGAGATGTTAGGATATGAATGAATAAATAGAATAAGATGGGGGAGGGATAATTTTCGAAAATTATTTTGAAAAAGAGTTAGTGATTTTTGAAAATAGTTTTTGAAAAATGTTAGTAATTTTCGAAAATTAAGATTTAAAAATTAAAATAATTAATAAATTAAAAAGAAATTTTGAAAAAGGGGGAAGATATTTTCGAAAATGAGAGAGAGAGTTAGTTAGGTGGTTTTGAAAAAGTTAAGAAACAAACAAAAAGTTAGTTAGTTGGTTGAAACAAATTTTGAAAAGATAAGAAGTTAGGAAGTTAGAAAAGATATTTTGAAATCAAATTTTTGAAAAAGATAGGATAAGAAGATATTTTGAAAAGATATGATTGAAATTAGTTTTGAAAAAGATTTGATTTTTAAAATCACAATTAATGACTTGATTCATAAGAAATCACAAGCAAGTAACAAACTTCAAATTTTTGAATCAAAACATTAATTGATTATGTTATTTTCGAAAATTTGATATAAAAATAAGAAAAATATTTTTGAAAAATATTTTTAGAATTTTCGAAAATAACTAAGAAATTTGAAAAAGATTTGATTTTTGAAAAAGATTTTGAAAAAGATAAGATTTTTAAATTGAAAATTTGATTTGACTCATAAGAAACAACTTGATTTTAAAAATTTTTGAAAAGTCAACTCAAATTTTCGAATTTGATGAGAGAAAAAGGGAAAGATATTTTTTTTTATTTTTGAATTTTTATGATGCAAGAGAAAAACAAGAAAAATGATGCAATGCATGAAATTTTTAGATCAAAACAATGAATGCGTGCAAGAATGCTATGAATGTCAAGATGAACACCAAGAACACTATGAATGTCAAGATGAACATCATAGACATAATTTTGAAAAATTTTTAATGCAAAGAAAACATGCAAGACACCAAACTTAGAATTCTTTAATGCTTACGCACTAAGAATTCAAGAATGCATATGATAAACATGAAAAGACACAAAACAAAAAATCATCAAGATCAAACAAGAAGACTTACCAAGAACAACTTGAAGATCATGAAGAACACTATGAATGCATGAAATTTTCGAAAAATGCAAGATGCACATGCAATTGACACCAAACTTATGATATGACTCAAAACTCAAACAAGAAACACAAAAATATTTTTGATTTTTTTTTTGATTTTCTAATTTTTTTGGATTTTTTTTGAAAATTATATGAAAAAGAAAAAATAAGGATTCCAAAATTTTAACATGAATTCCAGGAATCTTGCATTCTTAGTCTAAAGCTTCAGTCCAGGAATTAGACATGGCTCACTAGCCAGCCAAGCTTTCAATGAAAGCTCCAGTCCAAAACACTAGACATGGCCAATGGCCAGCCAAGCTTTAGCATGTAACACCAGAGTATATTGCTCTTGATAACAAATTGCTGCTCATCATTTATCAAGTATGTAACTTACCTCTGATGGTTTGGAAGCCTCAGTCCAAAAGAATTTAGACATGGCTTTACAGCCAGCCAGGCTTCACATGCTTCATGAAACACTAGAATTCATTCTAAAAAATCTTGAATAAAATTTTTGAAAACATTTTTATTTTTTTTCAAAACAGATGAGAGATTTTTGAAAATATTTTTGAAAGATTTTTGAAAACAAAACGAAAAGAAAATTACCTAATCTGAGCAACAAGATGAGCCGTCAGATGTCCAAACTCAAACAATCCCCGGCAACGGTGCCAAAAACTTGGTGCACGAAATTGTGATGTCCAGGCTCGAACAATCCCTGGCAACGTGAGCAACTTGGTACGCATAATCGTGATTACACTTTAATGATGTAAAATTCATGGCTCTTTCTTTCCCTGGCAATGGCGCCAAGAACATGGTGCCAATACCATGGTTCACAACTTCGATACAACTAACCAGCAAGTGCACTGGGTCGTCCAAGTAATACGTTACGTGAGTAAGGGTCGAATCCCACGGAGATTGTTGGTATGAAGCAAGCTATGGTCACCTTGCAAATCTCAGTTAGGCAGATATAAATGGATAATGGTGTTTTCGAATAATAAATAATAGAATAGGGATAGAGGTACTTATGTAAATCATTGGTAGGAATTTCAGATAAGCGAATGGAGATGCTTTTCGTTCTTCTGAACCTCTGCTTTCCTGCTATCTTCATCCAATCAGTCTTACTCCTTTCCATGGCTGGCTTTATGTGATACATCACCACTGTCAATGGCTACTTTCGGTCATCTCTCGGGAAAATGATCCAATGCCATGTCACGGCACGGCTAATCGTCTGGAGGCATCACCCTTGTCAATGGCTTCATCTTATCCTCTCAGTGAATAATATGCCCACGCACCCTGTCACAGCATGGCTATTCATCTGTCGGTTCTGGATCATGCTGGAATAGGATTTACTATCCTTTTGCGTCTGTCACTAACGCCCTGCAATCGCGAGTTAGGAGCTCGTCACAGTCATTCAATCATTGAATCCTACTCGGAATACCACAGACAAGGTTTAGACTTTCCGGATTCTCTTGAATGCCGCCATCATTCTAGCTTACGCCACGAAGATTCTGGTTAGGAGATCTAAGAGATATTCATTATGGCTTATTTCATGTAGAACAGAAGTGTTTGTCAGGCACGCGTTCATAAGGGAGAAGGATGATGAGCGTCACACATAATCATCACCTTCATCACGTTCTTGGGTGCGAATGGATATCTTAGAAGAGAAATAAGAAGAATTGAATAGAAAACAGTAGTACTTTGCATTAATCTTTGAGGAACAGCAGAGCTCCACACCTTAAACTATGGAGTGTAGAAACTCTACCGTATGAAAATACATAAGTGAAGGTCCAGGCATGGCCGAGATGGCCAGCCCCCTAAACGTGATCAATAGTCCCCTAAGATGAACAATGGATTAAAACTGAGACCAAAGATGTCAAAAAGACTAGTAAAAGGTCCTATTTATAATAAACTAGTCACTAGGGTTTACATCAGTAAGTCATTGATGCATAAATCCACTTCCTAGGCCCACTTGGTGTGTGTTTGGGCTAAGCTTGAGTGTTGCACGTGCAGAGGCCATTTGTGGAGTTGAATGCCAGCTTTTGTGCCAGTTTGGGCGTTCAACTCTGGTTTTGGCTCCTTTTCTGGTGCTGGACGCCAGATTTGGGCAGAGAGCTGGCGTTGAACGCCAGTTTACATCCTTTATTCTTGGCCAAAGTATAGACTATTATATATTGCTGGAAAGCCCTGGATGTCTACTTTCCAAAGCAATTTGAAGCGCGCCATTTCGAGTTCTGTAGCTCCAGAAAATCCACTTTGAGTGCAGCGAGGTCAGAATCCAACAGCATCAGTAGTCCTTTTTCAACCTCTGAATCTGATTTCTGCTCAAGTCCCTCAATTTCAGCCAGAAAATACCTGAAATCACAGAAAAACACACAAACTCATAGTAAAGTCCAGAAATGTGAATTTAACATAAAAACTAATGAAAACATCCCTAAAAGTAACTAGGTCCTACTAAAAACATACTAAAAACAATGTCAAAAAGCGTATAAATTATCCGCTCATCAATCAGCCCCTTGGTTTTCTGTCCCTGTTCTGTCTCTTATTTCTATATTAAACTCTTGCAGAAGCAATACCCATCTGATGAGCCCGGGTTTTGAATCCTGCTTTGTGAGTAGATATTTAAGCGCAGCATGGTCAGTATACACAATCACTTTTGATCCTACTAAGTATGATCTGAACTTGTCAATGGCGTAAACCACTGCAAGTAATTCTTTTTCTGTGGTTGTGTAATTTTTCTGGGCATCATTTAGAACGCAACTGGCATAATAAATGACATGCAGAAGCTTGTCATGCCTCTGTCCCAATACTGCACCAAGGGCATGATCATTGGCATCACACATTAGCTCAAATGGTAATGTCCAGTCTGGTGCAGAAATTACTGGTGCTGTGACCAGCTTAGCTTTCAGCGTTTCAAACGCCTGCAGGCACTCTGTGTCAAACACAAATGGCGTGTCAGCAGCTAGCAGATTGCTTAGAGGTTTTGCGATTTTTGAAAAATCCTTTATAAACCTCCTATAGAATCCTGCATGCCCCAGAAAGCTTCTGATTGCCTTAACATTGGCAGGTGGTGGTAATTTTTCAATTACCTCTATTTTTGCTTGATCCACCTCTATTCCCTTGTTTGAGATTTTATGCCCAAGAAAAATTCCTTCAGTCACCATGAAGTGACACTTTTCCCAGTTTAAAACTAGGTTGGTCTCTTGGCATCTTTTCAGAACAAGTTTCAGGTGATCAAGACAGGAGCTGAATGAGTCTCCATATACTGAGAAGTCATCCGTGAAGACTTCCAGAAATTTTTCCACCATATCAGAGAAAATAGAGAGCATGCATCTCTGGAAGGTTGCAGGCGCATTACATAGCCCAAATGGCATCCTTCTGTAAGCAAACACTCCGGATGGACATGTGAATGCTGTTTTCTCTTGATCCTGGGGATCTACTGCAATCTGGTTATAGCCTGAGTAGCCATCCAAAAAGCAGTAATAATCATGACCTGCTAGTCTTTCTAGCATCTGGTCTATGAATGGTAAAGGAAAATGATCCTTTCTGGTGGCTGTATTGAGCCTTCTATAGTCAATACACATGCGCCACCCTGTAACTGTTCTTGTAGGAACCAGTTCATTTTTTTCATTATGAATCACTGTCATGCCTCCCTTTTTTGGGACAACTTGAACAGGGCTCACCCAGGGGCTATCAGAAATAGGATAAATAATCCCAGCCTCTAGTAATTTGGTGACCTCTTTCTGCACCACTTCTTTCATGGCTGATTTAGCTGCCTCTGTGGTTGAACCACTGGTTTGGCATTATCTTCCAATAAGATTTTGTGCATGCATCTAGCTGGGCTTATGCCCTTAAGGTCACCTATGGACCACCCAAGAGCTGTCTTGTGTGTCCTTAGCACTTGAATAAGTGCCTCCTCTTCCTGTGAATTTAAAGCAGAGCTTATGATCACTGGAAAAGTGTCACCTTCTCCCAGAAACACATATTTCAAGGATGGTGGTAATGGTTTGAGCTCGGGTTTAGGAGGTTTTTCCTCTTTCAGAAGAAATTTCAGAGGCTCTTTCATGTCCTCTGAATCCTCTAAATCAGGCTGAACATCTTTAAAGATGTTTTCCAACTCTGATTCAAGACTCTCAGCCATGTTGATCTCTTCTACCAAAGAATCAATAGGATCAACTTTCATGCAGTCTTTTGATGTGTCTGGATGCTGCATGGCTTTGACAGCGTTCAACTTGAATTCATCATCATTGACTCTCAGGGTTATTTCCCCCTGTTGGACGTCAATGAGGGATCTTCCAGTTGCTAGGAAGGGTCTTCCTAGAATGAGAGTAGCACTCTTGTGCTCCTCCATTTCCAGCACAACAAAGTCAGTGGGAAAGGCGAATGGCCCAACTCTGACAATCATGTCTTCAATCACGCCTGATGGGTATTTAGTGGAACCATCAGCAAGTTGGAGACATATCCGGGTTGGTTTAACTTCTTCAGTTAAGCCAAGCTTCCTGATAGTGGATGCAGGTATTAGGTTGATGCTTGCCCCAAGATCGCATAAAGCTATCTTGGTGCAATTACCTTCTAATATGCATGGTATCAGAAAGCTCCCAGGGTCTTTAAGCTTTTCAGGAAAGCTCTTCAGAATGACTGCACTGCATTCTTCAGTGAGGAGAACTCTTTCTGTTTCTCTCCAATCCTTCTTATGACTCAAGATCTCTTTCATGAACTTGGCATAAGAGGGTTTTTGCTCAAGTGCTTCTGCAAATGGAATCTTTATTTCAAGAGTCCTGAGATAATCTGCAAAGCGAGCAAATTGCTTATCCTGCTCCTCTTTCCGGAGTTTTTGAGGATAAGGTATCTTGGCTTTATATTCTTCAACCTTAGTTGCTGCAGGTTTATTGCCTACAGAAGTGGTTGAAGAAGCCTTTTTAGAGGGGTTGTTATTAGCATTTGTGTGTGTCTGATCCCTCACTGGCAATTGAGTGCCAGAGTCAGAAGCTGGAGTGACGTGAGAAGCCAACTCCTTGTCTGTTCCTGGCATTTGAACACCATAATCCTGCCCTTTTTGGGCATTCAACGCCAGATCCTTGCCCATTTCTGGCGTTGAACGCCAGTCCTGCTTTGTTTCTGGAGTTGAACGCCAGTTTTGGCCATGGTCTGGGCGTTCAGCGCCAGCCTTCCACCAATTTTCTGGCGTTTTAGCGCCAGAAATATTTTTCCCTGGGCTCTTACTGTCCTCAGGTGAATTTTGGATGGTTTGCTCATTTCTTAGCTTTTTGCTGCCTTGAGGTGGGGTCTTTAATGTTCTCCCACTTCTTAGTTGAACTGCTTGGCATTCTTCTGCTATTTGCCTTGACAGCTACTGCTTTGTTTGCTTAAACTGTTCGTCCATATGTATATTAGCCATCCTTGTCTCTTGTAACCTGTCTTTAAATTCGGCTAGCTGCTTTGTTAGAAAGTTCAATTGCTGATTGAATTCAGCAGCTTGTTTTACAGGACTGAGTTCAGCAGTTACTGTTTTAACCTCTTCATTCATGGAAGGGTTGCTGCTTAGGTACAGATGCTGATTCCTGGCAACTGTATCAATGAGCTCTTGAGCCTCTTCAATTGTCTTTCTCATGTGGATAGATCCACCAGCTGAGTAATCTAGAGACATCTGAGCTCCTTCTGCAAGCCCATAGTAGAAGATGTCTAACTGAACCCACTCTGAAAACATTTCAGAGGGGCATTTTCGTAGCATCTCTCTGTATCTCTCCCAGGCATCATAAAGAGATTCATTATCTCCTTGTTTAAAGCCTTGGATGTCCAGCCTTAGCTGTGTCATCCTTTTTGGAGGGAAATATTGATTCAGAAACTTTTCTGTCAGCTGTTTCCATGTCCTTATGCTGGCCTTAGGTTGGTTATTTAACCACCTCTTAGCTTGATCTTTTACAGCAAATGAAAACAGTAATAGTCTGTAGACATCCTGATCTATTTCCTTATCATGTACTGTGTCAGCAATTTGTAAAAATTGTGCCAAAAACTCTGTAGGTTCCTCCTGTGGAAGACCGGAATACTGGCAACTTTGCTGCACCATGATAATGAGCTGAGGATTCAACTCAAAGCTACTGATTCCGATGGAGAATATGCAGATACTACTCCCATATGAAGCAGTAGAGGGGTTAGAATATGACCCCAGAGTCCTCCTGGACTGTTCATTTCCACTTAGGTCCATGATGGAGAAAGGGGAGATGATGTAAAATAGAGAAAATATTTTTATTTATTTATTTATTAATTTATTTCGAAAATAAAATAAATCAAAATAAAATAAATAAAAACGAGGAAAAGATTTTCGAAAAAGTGAGGAGAGAGAAAGTGGTTAGGAGATTTTGAAATAAAAATCTGAATTTTTAAAGGAGAGAGAAAAACAATAAGACACACAGGATTTAAAATTTTTAGATCTGAGGTTTCTTATTTTCGAAAATCATGGGGAGGGAAAAACACCAAGGAACACCAAACTTAAAAATTTTAAGATCAAGACACAAGGAAAACTTAAGAACACTTTGAAGATTCACAAGAACACTAGAACACAAAGGAAGAACACCAAACTTAAAATTTTTAGAAAACCAAAATAAATTTTCGAAAAACACAGAAAAATCAACAAGAAAACACCAAACTTAAAGTTTGGCATAGGATTCAATAGAAAAATTATTTTTTTTTTGAAAAAGATTTTTTTAAAAAAATAAGGATTCTAAGATTCTAACACAACAATAATACGAGACTCTAAACAAAAAGAGAAATTTTTCCTAATCTAAGCAACAAAATAAACCGTTAGTTGTCCAAACACGAACAATCCCCGGCAACGGCGCCAAAAACTTGGTGCACGAATTGTGAATCACACTTTTCACAACTCGTACCACTAACCAGCAAGTGCACTGGGTCGTCCAAGTAATACCTTACATGAGTAAGGGTCGAATCCCACAGTGATTGTTGGTTTGAAGCAATCTATGATTATCTTGCAATTCTTAGTCAGGAAGTCAATTATATTTATCAGTTGAATTACGAATAAACAAGAGAGCATGGGTTAAAGGTTACTTGTTATGCAGTAATGGAGAATATGTTGGAGTTTTGGAGATGCTTTGTCTTCTGAATCTCTGCTTTCCTCTGTCCTCTGATTCACGCACGCACGTCCTTCTATGGCAATCTGTGTGTTGGGGCATCACCGTTATCAATGGTTACATCCTATCCTCTTGTGAAAATGGTCCAAATGCTCTGTCACACCACGGCTAATCATCTGAGGTTCCCGATCATGCTGGAATAGGATTCACCCTCCTTTTGCGTCTGTCACTACGCCCAGCACTCGCGAGTTTGAAGCTCATCACAGTCATTCAATCCCTGAATCCTACTCGGAATACCACAGACAAGGTTTAGACTTTCCGGATTCTCATGAATGCCGCCATCAATCTAGCTTATACCACGGAGATTCTGATTAAGGAATCTAAGAGATATTCATTCAATTTGATGTAGAACGGAGGTGGTTGTCAGGCACGCATTTGTGGGGGAATGATGATGATTGTCACGTTCATCACATTCATGTTAAAGTGTGAATGAATATCTTAGATAGGAACACGCATGTTTGAATAGAAAACAGGAATACTTGCATTAATTCATGTTAAGCTTTTGATCTCTCTTTCTTAGGTGCCATCAATGGTTATGGAAAAAACAAAAAAGCTATGCTTTTACCACACCAAACTTAGAATGTTGCTCGCCCTCGAGCAAAAGAAGAAAGAATAGAAGAAGAAGAAGAAGATATGGAGGAGATGGATGGATGTGTGTATTCGGCCATATGGGTGGGATTGGGTGGGAGAGAGATGTTGAATTTTGAAGGTAGTGGGTGTATGGATGTGAGTGGTAAATGGAAAACAGAAGGGATGATCATGAATGGAAAGAGAGATGATGAGGTAGGTGGGGATCCTGTGGGGTCCACAGATCCTGAGATGATTCTGCGGGGTCCACAGATCCTGAGGTGTCAAGGCATTTACATCCCTGCACCAATTTAGGCATGTAAAATGCCCTTGCACACAACTCTGGGCGTTCAGCACCAGGTTGGTGCCCATTTTGGGCGTTCAACGCCCATTTGTAGCCATTTCTGGCGTTGAACGCCAGAACCATGCTTGTTCTGGGCGTTCAGCGCCAGGATGCTGCCCATTTTGGGCGTTCAGCGCCAGAACCATGCTTTGTTCTGGCGTTGAATGCCAGGTAGATGCTCTTCCAGGGTGTGATTTTTCTTCTGCTATTTTTTGATTCCGTTTTCAATTTTTATATTTATTTTGTGACTCCACATGATCATGAACCTATAAAGACATATAACTAAGAAAAATATTGTTAGATAAATAAAAATTGGGTTGCCTCCCAACAAGCGCTTCTTTAATGTCAATAGCTTGACAGTGGGCTCTCATGGAGCCTCACAGATGTTCAGAGCATTGTTGAGACTCTCCAACACCAAACTTAGAGTTTGGATATGGGAGTTCAACACCAAACACAGAATTTGGTTGTGGCCTCCCAACACCAAACTTAGAGTTTGATTGTGGGGGCTTGAGTTGACTCTGCTTTGAGAGAAGCTTTTCATGCTTCCTCTCCATGGTTGCAGAGGGAGATCCTTGAGTTTTAAACACAAGGGAGTCCTCATTACATTGAAGGACTAGTTCACCTCTGTCAACATCAATCACAGCTCTTGCTGTGGCCAGGAAAGGTCTTCCTAAGATGATGGATTCATCCTCTTCCTTTCCAGTATCCAGGACTATGAAATCAGCAGGGATGTAAAGGCCTTCAACCTTTATTAACACGTCCTCTACTTGTCCATATGCCTGTTTTCTTGAATTGTCTGCCATCTCTAATGAGATTTTAGCAGCTTGCACCCCATAGATTCCCAGTTTCTCTATTACAGAGAGGGACAGAGCCTTAAAGATCATGGTGCCTATAGTACAAGGTATTATGAACTTTCCAGGATCCTGTCTCTTCTGAGGCAATGTTAGTTGATCCGGATCACTTAGTTCATTGATGAACAAGGGAGGTTCAACTTCCCAAGTATCAATGCCAAATAATTTGGCATTCAGCTTCATGATTGCACCAAGAAACTTAGTAGTTTGCTCTTCTGTAACATCCTCATTCTCTTCAGAAGAGGAATATTCATCAGAGCTCATGAAGGGCATAAGGAGGTTCAATGAAATCTCTATGGTCTCTAGATGAGCCTCAGAGTCCTTTGGTTCCTCAGAGGGAAGCTCCTTATTGGTCACTGGACGTCCCAGGAGGTCTTCCTCCTTGGGATTCACGTCCTCCTCTCCCTCATTGGGTTCGGCCATTTTGCTTATGTCAATGGCCTTGCACTCTCCTTTTGGATTCTCTTCTGTATTGCTTGGGAGAGTACTGGGAGGGATTTCAGTGATCCTTTTACTCAGCTGGCCCACTTGTGCTTCCAAATTTCTAATGGAAGACATTGTTTCATTCATGAAACTCACAGTGGCCTTGGACAGATCAGAGACTAAGTTTGCTAAGCTAGATGGGTTCTGCTCAGAATTCTCTGTCTGTTGCTGAGTGGATGATGGAAAAGGCTTGCCATTGCTAAACCTGTTTCTTCCACCATTATTAAAGCCTTGTTGAGGCTTTTGATCCTTCCATGAGAAATTTGGATGATTTTTCCATGATGAGTTATAGGTGTTTCCATAAGGTTCACCTAAATAATTTACCTCTGCTATTGCAGGGTTCTCAGGATCATAAGCTTCTTCTGCATAAGAAGCCTCTTGAGTACTGTTGGATGCAACTTGCATTCCATTCAGACTCTGAGAAATCATATTGACTTGCTGAGTCAATATTTTATTATGAGCCAATATGGTATTCAGAGTATCAATCTCAAGAACTCCCTTCTTCATAGGCGTCCCATTATTCACAGGATTCCTTTCAGAAGTGTACATGAACTGGTTATTTGCAACCATGTCAATGAGTTCTTGAGCTTCTGCAGGTGTTTTCTTCAGGTGAATGGATCCACCTGTAGAGGTATCCAATGACATCTTAGATAACTCAGACAGACCATCATAGAATATATCCAGGATGGTCCATTCTGAAAGCATGTCAGAAGGACACTTTTTGGTCAGTCCTTTGTATCTTTCCCAAGCTTCATAGAGGGATTCACCTTCTTTCTGTCTGAAGGTTTGAACATCCACTCTAAGCTTGCTCAGCTTTTGAGGAGGAAGGAACTTGGCTAAGAAAGCCTTGACCAGCTTATCCCAAGAGTTCAGGCTATCCTTGGGTTGAGAATCTAACCACACTCTAGCTCTGTCTCTTACAGCAAAAGGGAAAAGCATGAGCCTGTAGACTTCAGGATCTACTCCATTAGTCTTAACAGTATCACATATCTGCAAGAATTCAGTTAAGAACTGAAAAGGATCTTCAGATGGAAGTCCATGAAACTTGCAGTTCTGCTGCATCAGAGAAATTAATTGAGGTTTCAGCTCAAAGTTGTTTGCTCCAATGGCAGGAATGGAGATGCTTCTTCCATGTAAATTGGTATTAGATGCAGTAAAGTCACCAAGCATTCTCCTTGCATTATTATTATTTTCGGCTGCCATCTCCTCTTCCTGTTCGAAAATTTCTGAAAGGTTATCTCCGGATTGTTGTAATTTAGCTTCTCTTAATTTTCTCTTCAGAGTCCTTTCAGGTTCTGGATCTGCTTCCACAAGAATGTTCTTATCCTTGCTCCTGCTCATATGACAAAGAAGAAGGCACAGAAAAAAAAATAATAATAATAATAGAGATCCTTTATACCACAGTATAGGGATCCCTGTGTGAGTAGAAGAAGAGGGGGAGACAAAGAATGTAATATAATGGAAGAAGCACAACTGTGAGGAGGCTAGATATGTGAGATGAGATGTTAGGATATGAATGAATAAATAGAATGAGATGGGAGAGGGAGAATTTTCGAAAATATTTTTGAAAAAGAGTTAGTGATTTTCGAAAATGGTTTTTGAAAAATGTTAGTAATTTTCGAAAATTTTTTTGAAATCAAAAATAAAAAATAAAAATAATTAGTTAATTAAAAAGAAATTTTTGAAAAAGAGGGAATATATTTTCGAAAATTAGAGAGAGAGAGTTAGTTAGGTAGTTTTGAAAAAGTTAAGAAACAAACAAAAAGTTAGTTAGTTAGTTGAAACAAATTTTGAAAAGATAAGAAGTTAGGAAGTTAGAAAAGATATTTTGAAAAGATATTTTAGAAAAAAATAAGATAAGAAGATATTTTTGAAATTAGTTTTGAAAAAGATTTGATTTTTAAAATCTCAATTAATGACTTGATTCATAAGAAATCACAAGATATGATTCTAGAACTTAAAGTTTCTTAACAAGCACGTAACAAACTTCAAATTTTTGAATCAAAACATTAATTGATTATGTTATTTTCGAAAATTTGATATCAAAATAAGAAAAAGATTTTTGAAAAATATTTTTAAAATTTTCGAAAATAACTAAGAATTTTGAAAAAGATTTGATTTTTGAAAAAAGATTTTGAAAAAGATAAGATTTTCAAATTGAAAATTTGATTTGACTTATGAGAAACAATTTGATTTTAAAAATTTTTGAAAAAGTCAACTCAAATTTTCGAATTTGATGAGAAAAAAAGGGAAAGATATTTTTTTTATTTTTTTAATTTTTGTGATGAGAGAGAAAAATACTAAAAAGATGCAATGCATGAAATTTTTAGATCAAAACATGTGATGCATGCAAGAATGCTATGAATGTCAAGATGAACACCAAGAACACTATGAATGTCAAGATGAACATCATAGACACAATTTTGAAAAATTTTTAATGCAAAGAAAACATGCAAGACACCAAACTTAGAATTCTTTAATGCTTACGCACTAAGAATTCAAGAATGCATATGATAAACATGAAAAGACACAGAACATGCAAATGCAAAGATCAAACAAGAAGACTTACCAAGAACAACTTGAAGATCATGAAGAACACTATGAATGCATGAATTTTCGAAAAAAATGCAAGATGCACATGCAATTGACACCAAACTTATAACATGACTCAAGACTCAAACAAGAAACATAAAAATATTTTTGATTTTTATGATTTTATGATTTTTTTGTATTTGCTTTTAATTTTTTCAAAAATCATTTGAAAAAGAAAAATAAGGATTCCAAAATTTTTAATATGAATTCCAAGAATCTTGCCATGTTAGTCTAAAGCTCCAATCAAAGGGTCAGGCATGGCTTAATAGCCAGCCAAGCTTTAGTCAAAATATGAGTGTAATTCATTCAATTTTAAGCCAAAACTTCAGTCCAAAAGAATTTAGACATGGCTTTACAGGCAGCCAGGCTTCAACATGCTTCATGAAACACTAGAATTCATTCTTAAAAATTCTGAAGAAAAATAGATTCTTGAAAACATTTTTTTTTCGAAAACAAAGGAGAAAATTTTTGAAAGATGAACCCTAATCTAAGCAACAAGATGAACCGTCAGTTGTCCAAACTCGAACAATCCCCGGCAACGGTGCCAAAAACTTGGTGCACGAAATTGTGATGTCTAGGCTCGAACAATCCCTGGTTACGTGAGCAACTTGGTACGCGTAATCGTGATTACACTTTAATTATGTAAAATTCATGGCTCTTTCTTTCCCTGGCAATGGCGCCAAGAACATGGTGCCAATACCATGGTTCACAACTTCGATACAACTAACCAGCAAGTGCATTGGGTCGTCCAAGTAATACCTTACGTGAGTAAGGGTCGAATCCCACGGAGATTGTTAGTATGAAGCAAGCTATGGTCACCTTGCAAATCTCAGTTAGGCAGATATAAATTGATAATGATGTTTTTGAATACTAAATAATAGAATAGGGATAGAGATACTTATGTAAATCATTGGTAGGAATTTCAGATAAGCGAATGGAGATGCTTTCGTTCCTCTGAACCTCTGCTTTCCTGTTATCTTCATCCAGTCAGTCTTACTCCTTTCTATGGCTGGCTTTATGCAAGGGCATCACCGTTGTCAGTGGCTACATCCCCTCCTCTCAGTGAATAATATGCTCACGCACCCTGTCACGACACGGCTATTCATCTGTCGGTTCTCGATCATGCTGGAATAGGATTCACCCTCCTTTTGCGTCTGTCACTAACGCCCAGCAATCGTGAGTTTGAAGCTTGTCATAGTCATTCAATCATTGAATCCTACTCGGAATACCACAGACAAGGTTTAGACTTTCCGGATTCTCTTGAATGCCGCCATCATTCTAGCTTACGCCACGAAGATTCTTGTTAGGAGATCTAAGCGATATTCATTCTAGCTTATTTCATGTAGAACGGAAGTGTTTGTCAGGCACGTGTTCATAGGGGAGAATGGTGATGAGCGTCACACATAATCATCACCTTCATCACATTCTTGGGTGCGAATGGATATCTTAGAAGCGAAATAAGATGAATTGAATAGAAAACAGTAGTACTTTGCATTAATCTTTGAGGAACAGCAGAGCTCCACACCTTAATCTATGGAGTGTAGAAACTCTACCGTATGAAAATACATAAGTGAAGGTCCAGGCATGGCTGAGATGGCCAGCCCCCAAAACATGATCACAGGATCAAAATACAATCCAGGATGCCAAATACAATAGTAAAAGGTCCTATTTATAATAAACTAGCTACTAGGGTTTACATGAGTAAGTAATTGATGCATAAATCTACTTCCGGGGCCCACTTGGTGTGTGTTTGGGCTGAGCCTTAACTTTCCACGTGCAGAGGCCATTTGTGGAGATGTACGCCAGTTTTTGTGCCAGTTTGGGCGTTCAACTCTGGTTTTGGATCCTTTTCTGGCGTTGGACGCCAGATTTGGGCAGAAAGCTGGCGTTGAACGCCAGTTTACGTCGTCTATTCTTGGCCAAAGTATGGACTATTATATATTGCTGGAAAGCCCTGGATGTCTACTTTCCAACGCAATTGGAAGCGTGCCATTTCGAGTTCTGTAGCTCCAGAAAATCCACTTTGTATGCAAGGAGGTCAGAATCCAACAGCATCAGCAGTCCTTCTTCAACCTCTGAATCTGATTTGTGCTCAAGTCCCTCAATTTCAGTCAGAAAATACCTGAAATCACAGAAAAACACACAAACTCATAGTAAAGTCCAGAAGTGTGAATTTAACATAAAAAATAATGAAAACATCCCTAAAAGTAACTAGATCCTACTAAAAACTTACTAAAAACAATGTCAAAAAGCGTATAAATTATCCGCTCATCATTGTCCAAACACGAACAATCCCCGGCAACAGCGCCAAAAACTTGGTGCACGAATTGTGAATCATACTTTTCACAACTCGTACCACTAACCAGCAAGTGCACTGGGTCGTCCAAGTAATACCTTACATGAGTAAGGGTCGAATCCCACAGAGATTGTTGGTTTGAAGCAATCTATGATTATCTTGCAATTCTTAGTCAGGAAGTCAATTATATTTATCAGTTGAATTACGAATAAACAAGAGAGCATGGGTTAAAGGTTACTTGTTATGCAGTAATGGAGAATATGTTGGAGTTTTGGAGATGCTTTGTCTTCTGAATCTCTGCTTTCCTCTGTCCTCTGATTCACGCACGCACGTCCTTCTATGGCAATCTGTGTGTTGGGGCATCACCGTTGTCAATGGTTACATCCCATCCTCTTGTGAAAATGGTCCAAATGCTCTGTCACAGCACGGCTAATCATCTGAGGTTCCTGATCATGCTGGAATAGGATTCACCCTCCTTTTGCGTCTGTCACTACGCCCAGCACTCGCGAGTTTGAAGCTCGTCACAGTCATTCAATCCCTGAATCCTACTCGGAATACCATAGACAAGGTTTAGACTTTCCGGATTCTCACGAATGCCGCCATCAATCTAGCTTATACCACGGAGATTCTGATTAAGGAATCTAAGAGATATTCATTCAATCTGATGTAGAACGGAGGTGGTTGTCAGGCACGCGTTCGTGGGGAAATGATGATGATTGTCACGTTCATCACATTCATGTTAAAGTGCGAATGAATATCTTAGATAGGAACACGCATGTTTGAATAGAAAATAGGAATACTTGCATTAATTCATCGAGACACAGCAGAGCTCCTCACCCCCAACAATGGAGTTTAGAGACTCATGCCGTCAAAGAGTACAAAGTTTAAATCTAAAATGTCATGAGATACAAAATAAGTCTCTAAAAGTTGTTTAAATACTAAACTAGTAGCCTAGGTTTACAAAAAGTGAGTAGACTATGATGGATGATGCAGAGATCCACTTCTGGGGCCCACTTGGTGTGTGTTGGGGCTGAGATTTAAGCAAGTCACGTGCAGAGGCCATTTGTGGAGTTGAACGCCAGTTTATGTGCCAGTTTGGGCGTTCAACTCCAGCTTTTGATCCTTTTCTGGCGCTGGACGCCATAATTGGGCAGAGAACTGGCGTTGAACGCCAGTTTACGTCATCTATCCTTGAGAAAAGTATGGACTATTATATATTTCTGGAAAGCCCTGGATGTCTACTTTCCAACGCAATTGGAAGCACGCCATTTCGAGTTCTGTAGCTCCAGAAAATCCACTTTGAGTGCAAGGAGGTCAGAATCCAACAGCATCAGCAGTCCTTTTTCAGCCTGAATCAGATTTTTGCTCAGCTCCCTCAATTTCAGCCAGAAAAATACCTGAAATTACAGAAAAACACACAACTCATAGTAAAGTCCAGAAATATGAATTTTTCCTAAAAACTAATGAAAATAAACTAAAAACTAACTAAAACATACTAAAAACTATATGAAATTAACCCCAAAAAGCGTATAAAATATCCGCTCATCAGAGGTGTTGTTATGGGGGTATTGATATGGTCTAGATGTGAAGTGTTGGGTGGCTGCATTGTTTGGATTTAGGTGTCTTTGATCAAGGCTTTGGTCTTGTTGATTTCCCCACCCAAAGTTTGGGTGATTCCTCCATCCAGGGTTGTAGGTCTTGGAGTATGGATCATGGTTTTGCCTAGGTAAATTCCCAATGTAGTTGGCTTGCTCCTGACTACCCTCTGCTTCTTCATTCACTCCTTCTTGGGTTGTTGATGAAGTGGAGACTGTTGCTACTTGGTTCCTCTCCATCTTCTTGGTGAGGTCAGCCAGCTGCTGGGTAATGAGCTTGTTTTGGGCCAGCAGAGCATCTACATTGTTTAGCTCCATTACTCCTCTTGTGTTCCCTCTTTCGGAAGCATAGAAGTATTCGTTCTCTGCTACTATTTCAATGACATCTATGGCTTCCTCAATAGTCTTCTTCTTGTTCAAAGATCCTCCGGATGAATGGTCTACGGCCTTCTTTGACTCATAAGAGAGCCCTTCATAGAAAATGTGCAGCTGCACCCATTCGTTGAACATATCTGGTGGGCACCTCCTTGTTAAGTCTTTAAACCTCTCCCATGCTTCATATAGAGTTTCACCATCTTGTTGCCTGAAAGTTTGGACCTCAGCTCTTAGTCTATTGATTCGTTGAGGAGGGTAAAATCTTGCTAAGAATTTGTTCACCACGTCTTCCCAAGTTGTCAAGCTCTCCCTTGGGAAAGACTCCAGCCACTTAGCTGCCTTATCCTTGAGTGAGAATGGAAATAAGAGCAGACTATAGGCGTCAGGATGAACACCATTAGACTTCACTGTGTCACATATTCTCAGGAAGGTGGTTAGATATTGATTAGGGTCCTCTTGGACACTCCCTCCGAACGAATAGTTATTCTGAACAAGGGTGATGAGCTGTGGCTTTAGTTCAAAATTGTTGGCATGGATGGTTGGCTTTTGAATGCTACTTCCACAGTTCCCTGGGTTTGGATTGATGTAAGAGCCTAAAACTCTTCTATCCTCCCCAGCATGATTTGCTCCACCTCCTCTGCCATGGTTGTGAGCCTCTTCTTCATGATGTTTTTCCAAGTTTTCTTCCATGTTTGGTTCAAAGTATTCCTCAAAGTGTTCCTCCTCTTCTTCACCACCAACTACACATTTTTCTCTTGCCTCCCTCCTTAGTCTAAGGATGGTTCTCTCAGATTCAGAATCAAAGGAAGTTGAAGCCCCACTTCTTCTCCTTGTCATACAACCAACAAGTACAAGCAAAGAGAATAGGTGCAGAAAGTATATTTGTCAGAATTACTGTTAGTGTGAGTGATGCAATATATCAAACAGTTAGTGGGTTAGTGAGATGAATAGTAAATAACAAAGAAAAAGTAAGGGGGAAGAAAAGAAGTTATCTAAAACAGAAAGTAAATGACTCAAAGAGAAATTTAAATCAAACAAAAATAAAATGCTCAATCTAGTTATCCTCCAATCTAATCATTGTTGATGCACAATCAATCCCCGGCAACGGCGCCATAAACTTGATGCACGGAAAACTTGTCTCACAACAAATTCCCTTCGGCAAATGTACCGAATTTTTCGTCAAGTAAAAACTCACAATAGAGTGAGGTCGAATCCCACAAGGATTGATTGATCAAGCAACTTTAATTAGAGGACTGTTCTAGTTGAGCGAATCCAGAATTTGAGTTGAGAATTGCAGAAAATAAAATGGTAGGAAGGTAATTGACAGGAAAGTAAATGCTAGAATTATAGATCTGAAAGTAAATGACGGAAGGTAAATTGCAGAATTGTAAATGGGAATAGGGGAATTCCTCATTAAAGTAAATAACAGAAATTAAAGAGAATGGGTAAGATCAGAAATGGGGAGTTCATTGGGCTTAGGAGATGTTGCATTCTCTGGATCAATTTCATTTTCATCTCTTCCTCAATCAATGCACTCATTGATCTCCTTGGCAATCTTAAGTGATTGAATTACAATTTCTTGTAATTTAATCTCTCAAATCTTGATCAATAGCCAATTCCTTTGTCAATTGCTCATGAGAAGAGATGAAGTATGGTCACTGATTATACCACATGCATTTCCCAAACCAAGTGTTGAGAGGATTATAGTCACATATCCATCCAAACCCAATTTGGTCCAGCATGAGAAAGCATTTCTAGCTTGATCTCTTCATTCCTCTTTCAAGGTTCAGAAGAGATCCAAGTATGAATAGCTTCTTTTTCAAGATAACTACTCAATTGGATGAAGATCGAAAGCTTTCAAGTAAAATCAAGAGAAAAGATAGAAGAAGAATAATGAAAACTAGTATTGATCCATCAAATTACAACAGAGCTCCCTAACCCAATGACAGGGGTTTAGTTGTTCATAGCTCTGGAAAATGAAAACAAAGATGGAGAATACATGATGAAAACTTAGAAGTGCAGAGATAGTAAATACAGAGAGTAGTTCTATGCTAAGAGTCTCCCTATAATTTCCAACTCCCTAAAATATTTCAAAGATACTCCTATATATACTACTCTTCTGTTCTTCTAGTTGATTCTTCAAGTCTTGGGCCTTTGGATCTTGAGTTGGAAGCAGTTCTCTTCTTCATTGGGCTTAGCTTTTACTTGCAGAGAGAAAGTATGAAGTGGGCAGGGGCTTTGGCTCAGGAAGTTAGTGGTGTTAACATTCAGTGAAAATATGGGTTCGAGAACGTTAGTGACAATCACCTTTTTTACTAACGTTCCTCACCAAAGTTAAAGGCTACGTTAACCTCAACGTTAGTCGCACAAACGTTGCCACTAACGTTTCCACTATGTCCTTCGCACACGTTATTGGGACTCAACTTTCCCAATAACGTTGAGAAGCCTCCCCCTTCCCTACGTTAGAGCCCACGTTAACTTAGTTAACGTGGCTCTTTTAACGTAGGCTTGCCATCCTTCGAGAACGTTAGTGACACTTACCATTGTCACTAACGTTCCAAATTGCCCCTATTTTCCATGTTAGAGTCCATGTTAACTAGGTTAACGTGGCTTCTAACGTGGCCTTGCTAGCCATCTCCAACGTTAGTGACAAAGTTGAGTGTCACTAACGTTGGCTCATCCTTCCCTTATCCACGTTAGCTTCCACGTTAACTAAGTTAACGTGGGAGTTAACGTGGCTCATGGTGGCATGTGTGGCTCCTTCCAACCTTAGTGACAATGTTGGGTGTCACTAACGTTGGCGATCACCTTCTTTCTTCACGTTAGCTTCCACGTTAACTAGGTTAACGTGGGAGTCAACGTGGCTCAATGGGGGCTTGTGTTCTTCCAACGTTAGTGACAATGTTGGGTGTCACTAACGTTGTCGACCACTTTGTTCCTTCACGTTAGCTTCCACGTTAACTAGGTTAACGTGGGAGTTAACGTGGCTTAATGTGCTTTGGCCAACGTTAGTGACAATGTTGAGTGTCACTAACGTTGGCTCCCCCCTTCCTTCTTAACGTTAGAGGCCACGTTAACCAGGTTAACGTGGACTCTAACGTGGCCACTCATGATCTTGGTTCAACGTTAGTGATAATGTTAAGTGTCACTAACGTTGGCTCTATTTCTTAACGTGGGCAATGATGGCTTCGAGAGTGTTATTGGCAATCACTTTTCTCATTAACTTTGCAAGTTACTCCCATTCCACGTTAGTGTTAACGTTAGTACAACTAACGTAGCCACTAATGTGGTTCTTCTTTGCTCCCTTTGTCATGAAATTAAGCAATAAAGTGCATCAAAGTTCTAGTCCAAGTCATGGGAAATGCAACGTCCAATTTGTCCTTAAATTCATGCAAAATCCTTATGAAATCATGTAAAATGCACAATGTATGCTTGAATCAAGATGTAAGTGAATATCTACCCAAAACTAGCTTATTTCCTAAGGAAATGCATGAAACTACCCTAAAAACAGTAAAGAAAAGGTCAGTGAAACTAGCCAAAATGCCCCGGCATCAAAGTCATGCCCTTGTTTTATGGTGGTTTCATGCATAGCAACTTAGGTTCGTTCCTTCACTGGCTTTCAGACCTTTATCATGTCCTGGAATACTCACTTGATTGCTCCCTATGAGACTTTTATTCATTGATCCTTTTGTTGTTTTCAGGGTTTGATTGTGCTCTTAGGCTAAGTGCTCTGTGAGGGGGCAACTCTTTAAGATAAGCTTTCAGCCAGCACTCTCGAACCAGTTGGTTCAAGGTGCTAGGTGTTAAGACACCCCTAAGGACTTACTCCCTCAAGTCTCTTTCCCCCATACATACACACCACAGGCACATGGTTTGTTTATTTTCTTTCTTGAGACCTTGGTGTCCAGCACCTCTTTGGGTTACTAAGTGTTCTGTAGTAAGGGTTACTCTTGATAGTGGACTTTCAGCTGATAATCCCGGGTTAGTTAACCCAAGTTACCAAGTGATAAGGCACCCCTAAGAGCTTATTCATCCAAGTAAATCCCTTACACAGGAGCACCACAGACACATGCCTCAAGATTCAAACCCTTGGTGCCTAGCCTTATTTCTTACTCTTTTTCTTTTATTTCTCAACTTTCATTTTCTCTTTCCCTTTTTCTTATTAGGATCTTGTTATTTAGCTAGTCTCATGGGTGTGTTTCAAGCATATGATTCTGGATAGATAGTTGCCTTCCTACCTTATTGGTGAACCAACTTAGCTAATCTATTACCATACCACAAACTTAGGAACTTACTCCACAATATGAACTCCACTCTGGTCTTTTATAACAAACATTCTCTTTTTATTTGGCTTAAAAAGGACAAGTATACAATAAGCAAGATGGAATTGAAAACAGGCAATTTGACAAGCAATCATAGACCTAAGCAAGGAGAATACTAAAAGCAGAATTAAAAATTCTAAACTACCATGGAAGCATGTTCTATTTCATACATGATTTTCCTTATTTAAAACTTGAAAAAGATGGGACAATGAGGGAACTCCACCACCTTTTACTCATGGAGTTGCTCCTGCTCTCCTTCTTGTTTGTCCTCTTTGTGTTTTTCTTGAGTGCTTGCATTCCCACTTCCCTTGCTTTTCCCAATCAACTTCTTCCAGAAGCCAGCGTCTTCCATCTTCTTCTTCAGTGTTTTCTTCTGCTGTTTCACCTTCCTTTCCTCTTGTTCTGTTAGCTCTTTTTGGACTTCATCGTACCTGGGGATTGCAGAGTTCAGATTATGCATATGACTAGACATATAGTTCAACTTGGCTTGAGTGTTTATGTAGAACTCCTCCCTATGTAGTTGCCGTCCTTCATTCAGTACGCTGAACTCATTGAATGCCTTCGCCTGAGCTAGCTATCGTTGATTGAGTTCTTGAAGGCGCTTGTCTTATCGCTCTTGTCTTTCAGTCACTTGATTTATGGCTTGAGTAAGCTGGGAATAGTGTTCCATTTGCTGTTTTTGCCATTCTACATGTTGATTCATCCAATTAGAAAGGATCTCTTCTTGACGATCCATCCTTTGAGCTTGAATGTGCAGTTGTTGTTCTTGTCCCTCCATATAACTCCTTGCTAGCTCCTCAATGGCTCCGTGAATGTGATTCAGGTTTATGTTGGTTGGGTCATAATATTCTCTTTGTTGGTGTTTTTCCTGATGAGACTCTTCTTGGTGAGGTCCTTCTTTTGGCTTTCACTTCCCTATTTGGTCTTCTTTGTTGTTGAGCAGGTGTCGTATAAGTTAGACGCTGAAGCGTAATTAACCTCCCAGGGTTTACCCAGTCTGGATTGCTGTCCTCGAAGACTACTTTGACTTTCATACACAGTCTGAGGATGGTGCTGGGGTACTAAAGCCTGGCACCCGAATCAATCTTCTCAGCTGACTCTTGAATCCCTCAGCTATAAGTTCATGCACATTGATATCTCCACCCTGTACTAAGCAATGTACCATGGTGGCTCGAGTAACGTTGACCTCAGAATTGTTTGTGGCCGGGAGGATAGACCTCCTCACGAGTTCAAACCATCCCTTGGCTTCTGGGCTGAGGTCTCCTCTCTTGATGAATCGGGGTCTCTGATCTGCATACCTCTCCCAGTCAGCTACTATAACACATATATCGGTCACGATTTCAGTGAGTTCATCATTGTCAGGGCTCTTGCTTATTCTTGCATGATAACTAGGCTCATCAAAATGTGGTGATTTCAACTGAAGAGTCCTTGTTATAGCATTGGGGCTGAAATCCACCTCTCTCTCTCTTACGTAACTTTTGAAGGTGGGGGCCTTGGTTTTGTCTTCTCTAACCACATTTGCATAGAACTCTTTGATGAAGTTTGCATTTATCTTCCCCTCTGGGTTCGTAAGCCTTTGCCAACCCCTTTGTTCGATCTTCTCTCGAATCTGTGGGCACTCATCCTCGTCAATTTGGAATGTTAACTCAGGCAGTATCTTCTTGAGCTTTATCCATTTAAATTCAAGTTCATGGAATGCAGTTTTGAATCTCCTCTCATCAAAAGGAATGCTCTCCACCGGTTCCTTCCACTTTTGCCTCTTGGAGCTTGATGATGCCATGAGTAGGAGTTGATGTGTGAAGGAGGTGGAAGGTATGGTTAGATGAGGAATTCGGTTGGTTAGGATAGGGTATAGAGAAAATAAAGAGTGTGGGAATTCGAGAATGAGAAGTTTGGAGAACTGGTTGTTGGAATGTGAAGTACAAAGGATGGAAATTTCGGATGTGGAAGGAGTGGGGACTAAAATCACTTATATAGGGAAGTGGTGAGTGAATGAAAGGTGTGGATTGATGGAGTGGTTGTTTGATGGGCGGTTGGGGTTTTGCATGGAATGAGTACAAGGATCATCAACTTTATGATGGTGTTGGTTCAGTTTCCAAGCTTGTTCTTTTTCCAATGTTGCATGGCAACAATTCCCAATGCAATCCCCTTGCAGACAAGTGTGTACTCCCCCTTCATGAAGTGGCCGAGACTTCTCCTTTCAATTGTCCCATCAATTTTTCTACAAAATAACAAAAATGTGATTATTAAATGTATGGATAGTGACGGCAAAAAAATAAAAAATTTTGCTTATTCATGAGTACAAACCAACTGACTAACTGAATGTTCATGTATGCAACATTGGTGACACCAAACTTAGTTTGGTGTCATGTGGTGTAAAGGATTTGTTCAAGGCCTTAAGAGTGACATAATATGGGTTACATTTATGTTCTCTTAGTATGCCTTGAACACCAAACTTGTTCTTCACTATGTGCTGTATACAAGGATACATTTAAGAGCATGTCAAAGTTTGATTTTGATTTCATGAACTCTTGCATTATTCACTATTCTAAAAGCATATAAAACATGGGTTGCCTCCCATGAAGCGCTCTTTTAGCGTCACTAGCTTGACGTTTTTCCTTTGTCAGGGTGGTTGGTAGTGCTTCAAGTCCTCCCCTCTTGCAGTAAATCTATCTCCATTGGCTTCATCAAGGATCTCCACATGTTCTAAGGAGAGAACTCTGTTGATGGTAAAAACTTTAGGTAGCTGAGATGGGATGGTGGGAAAATCAGGGGGGATAGCTGGGAAGTAAGCTGAGATCACTTTATCCCCTGGAGAAAAGTCCTCTATAGGGATCTTCTTGTTCCTCCACCTCCTGATGCACATAAACTAGTTATGCTACGATTTAGGAAATTGCACGATCGGCAAAATTCCTTCCGGCAAGTGCACTGGTTATCGTCAAGTAAAAACTCACAATAGAGTGAGGTCGAATCCCACAAGGATTGGTTGAGTGAGCAATTCGGATTAGAAGTGTGTTCTAGTTGAGCGGAATCAAGATTGAGATGAGTATTGCGGAATGTAAAAGTGGCGGGAAAAGTAAATGACAAGAAATTGAAATGGCGGAATCTTAAATTGCATGAATTAAAGAGCAGAAACTAAATTGCTGAAATTAAAAGGGAATGGGGGTGATTGCATGAATTGAGTAGCAGAATGTAAAGAGAAAGTGGAAATCAGAATTGGGGAATTCATTGGGTTATAGGAGATATTGAGATCTCCGAATCAAAACATGTTTATCTCTTCCTCAACCAATGCGTTCATTGAATTTTGCTTGGCAATCTTATATGATTGGATCCCAATTCCTTGGCTCACCAATGCTCTCTAAAAACAAACAAATTCCCAATCCCTTGGTTTAAATGTTCATAAGAAGAGATGATGCTTGATCACTGATTATACCACACAATTTCATGAACCACAATTTGGTAGGATTACATGTCACAATATCCATCCAAACCCCAATCCAATCCACTGTGAGAAAGCTTCTCTAGCATGAATCCTCCATTCCTTTCCCAAGGCTCCGAAGGATTCCAAGTATGAGTAGTTTCTTTCCCAAGACAACTACTCAATGGAATTAGATCGAGAAGCTTTCTAACAAAATTCAAGAGAAAAGATTGAAGAAGAAGATAAACTATTATTGATTCATTGAATTACAATAGAGCTCCCTAACCCAATGAAAGGGGGTTTAGTGAATCATAGCTCTGAATTCAATTACAAAGAAAAGGAAAACTAGCTAAAAGTGAAAGTAAAAGTCTAAAAAGTCCCCCTCAGGGGCTGGATTCCCCCCTCAATTTTTTAGTATCCACCATGCATGCCATATATGCTTGGAAAGCTCTAGATGTCTTCTTTCCAATGCATTTTGAATCACCTCATTTGGAGTTTTGTAGCTCAAGTTATTTATGTTTGAAGAAGGCATGGTCAAGCTGTTCCATATAACACGTTTAAGCTTCAGTTTAAGGTTAAACTGAAGCTTAAACGTGGAAATGGAAAAGGTAGCCCTGGAGGTCGAACACGTTTAAGCTCCAGTTTGAGGTCAAACTGGAGCTTAAACGTGGAAATGGAGAGAGCAACCCTGGAGGAGAAAACTTGGTCGAACACGTTTAAGCTCCAGTTTGAGGTCAAACTGGAGCTTAAACGTGGAAATGGCTCCCTGGTGCTTTTCCCATTCTGGCGTTTAACCTCCAGTTTGAGGTCAAACTGGAGGTTAAACTTCATTTCCAGCATTTCTTATCCTTCATGATTTTTGGCGTTTAAGCTCCAGTTTAGGCTTAAACTGGAACTTAAACTCCACATGTGATATTCAAGCTTCCTTTATTGATTTTGTTGCTTCCTTGCCTAGCCTCTTCTTCCCTGAAATCATCCAAACAGTTGCATCAAAGTCTTGCTAAAATTCATGAGAATTCTTCCATTCATAGCATTCAAGGAATATAACTAAAAACTCATGGAATTTGCATAAAAATCTTCATGTTTGAATGATTTAAGACAAGCATGACTATTTGGCCCAAATGATTACTTAAGGCTCAAGAAAATGCATAAAACAACTAAAAATAACATAAAAAATGCTAGTGAAACTAGCCTAAGATGCCTTGGCATCACCTCCTAGGTGCCTTTTTCTTTGTTCCTTTTGATGTTGCCTTGCTCTTTGTGACCTCTTCTTCCAAGGAGATTTTGTTGCTGGTCTCATATTACTCTGGTGGTTTAGGTTCCTCCTGATTTTTCTTGAGCTGTGACAGCTGCTGATTGCCTTGTTCATCAACCAAGGGGATTCCCAGATGTGCTGGTTGTGCTTCAGTGCTCGTTTCTTCCTTCAGTATCTCATTGTGATCTTTCCTTGGTTCTTTGTTCTCTTGATATGTTTCTTGTGTGGGCTTGAAAACATTGAAAGTGAGTTGTTCATCATGGATCCTCAAAATTAGCTCCGCTCGCTCCACATCTATAAGTGCTCTGGCTGTAGCTAGGAATGGTCTTCCCAATCTGATTGGGTGGAGGTGACTCTCTTCCATGTCCAATATGACAAAGTCTGTGGGCAGGAAGTATTTTCCAACCTTCAACAGCACATTTTCAACCACTCCTACTGCTTGTTTTTGAGTTTTGTCAGCCAGCCTGATGACTACATCTGTGGGCATCAGCTCATTGATTTGCAGCCTCTTCATAAGGGATAAAGGCATTAAGTTGATGCTTGCTCCCAGATCACAGAGTCCTTTGTCAAACATTGTTTCTCCTATGGCACAGGGGATGTGAAAACTCCCTGGGTCCTTCTTTTTTGTTGGCAACTTTGGTTGAATGAGAGCACTGCACTCCTTATTCGTCACTATTGTTTGTCCTCCTTTGAGTGAGCTTTTCCTGGTCAGCAGCTCCTTCATATACTTAATGTATGAGGGCATTTGTTGCAGGGCCTTGATGAATGGTATGTTTACATGGAGAGATGCAAATATGTCAAGAAACCTTGAGTATATTCTCTTCTCTACACCACCATTTAGTAATTGGGGAAAAGGTGCATAGAGTCTTATCAGCTCCTTCTGTGAAATTTTGGGTGCTTGGTGCTCCTCTTCCTGTTTCTCTGCTGATGTATCTCCAGGTTGTTCTAATGGTTTGTTTGGTTTATCCTCGGTCTCCTTATCACTTATAGTGACCATCTTGCAATCTTCCCATCTTACTTTCTTTGCTTCACCTCTCGAATTTTTCTCTATGTCACTTGGGAAGCTGTCTGTAGGTTTGGGAATCTGCTCGGAGAGGTATCCCACTTGAAATTCCAGCCTCTTGATGGTGTCTCCCTGATTCTTGATATTGGCTCGCACCTCCTCCTTGAACACCTTGTTATCTTGAATCTCCTTGCATATGCCTTCAAGTAGAGTCTCAATCCTTGAGAGTCTGTCATCAGATGATGGTGGGTTGGGATTGGATGGATGAGAAGGGTTATCTTGGTTTTGGTATGGATGTGGAGAGGTGTTGATGGGTGGTGTTGATATGATCTCTGTGTGGAATGTTGTTGAGCTGCATGGTTGTTGGGGTTGTGACGTCTCTGATCTTGGCCTTGATCTTGTTGATTTCCCCACCCAAAGTTTGGGTGATTCCTCCAACCAGGGTTGTAGGTCTTGGAGTATGGATCATGGGTCTGCCTGGGTGAGTCTCCAATGTAGTTGGCTTGTTCATGCTCACCTTCTGCCTCTGCATTCACCCCCTCTTGGGTCGTTGATGAGGTGGTGATTGCTGCTACTTGGTTCCTCTCCATCTTCTTGGTGAGGTCAGCCAGCTGCTTGGTAATAAGCTTGTTTTGGGCCAGCAGTGGATCCACATTGTTTAGCTCCATCACTCCTCTAGTGTTGCGTCTTTCAGAAGCATAGAAGTAGTCATTCTCTGCTACAGTCTTAATGACATCTATCGCCTCCTCAATGGTCTTCTTTTTGTTCAGAGATCCCCCGGATGAGTGGTCTACTGCCTTCTTTGATTCATAGGAGAGGCCTTCATAGAAAATGTGTAGTTGCACCCATTCATTGAACATATCTGGTGGACACCTTCTTATCAGGTTCTTAAACCTCTCCCATGCTTTGTAGAGAATCTCGTCATCTTGTTGCCTGAAAGTTTGAACCTCAGCTCTCAACCTGTTGATTCTTTGAGGAAGATATAATCTTGCCAAGAATTTATTCACCACATCTTCCCAGGTTGTTAAGCTCTCCTTCAGGAAGGACTCCAGCCATTTAGAGGCCTTGTCCTTGAGTGAGAAGGGAAATAAGAGTAGTCTATAGGTGTCAGGATGAACACTGTTAGACTTCATAGTATCACATATCCTCAGGAAGGTGGTTAAATGTTGGTTGGGGTCTTCTTGGACACCTCCTCCGAATGAACAGTTGTTCTGAACAAGGGTGATGAACTGTGGTTTTAGTTCAAAGTTGTTGGCATGTATGGTTGGCTTTTGAATGCCCAGCATGATTTGCTAGACCTTCTCTGCCATGGTTGTGAGCATCTTCTTCATGATGGTTCTCCATATTTTCATCCATGTTTGGTTTAAAATACTCCTCTTCTTCCTCCGCACCAACTACTCGTTTTCCTCTTGCTTCCCTCCTTAATCTAAGGAAGGTCCTCTCAGGTTTAGAATCAAAGGAAGTTGAAGCCCTGCTTCTTCTCCCTGTCATACAACCAACAAGGTACAAGCAAGGAAATAGATGCAGAAAGTATTTCTGTTAGAATTACTATTAGTGTGAGTGATGTAATATATCAAACAGTTAGTGGGTTAGTGGACTGAATTGTAAACAACTAAAAAAAAGTAGGGGAAAGGGGAGAAAATAACTAAAACTGAAAGTAAATTACTCAAACAGAATTTTAAATCAAACAAAAGAAAAATGCTCAATCTAGTTATCCTCTAATTTAATCATTGTTGATACAAAATCAATCCCCGGCAACGGCGCCATAAACTTGATGCACGGAAACTTGTCTCTCAACAATTTTCCTTCGGCAAGTATACCGAATTGTCGTCAAGTAAAAACTCACAATAGAGTGAGGTCGAATCCCACAGGGATTGATTGGTCAAGCAACTTTAATTAGAGGAATGTTCTAGTTGAACTAAGCAGAATTGGATTTGAGATTTGCAGAAAATTAAATGGCAGGAAAGTAAACAGCAGAAAACGTAAATGCTGGAAATAAAGAGCTGAATGTAAATAGCGGAAAGTAAATTGCAGAATCTTAAATGGGAATGGGGAAGATGCTCATAAAAGTAGATTGCAGAATTTAAAGAGAATTGGAAAGATCAGAAATGGGGAATTCAATGGGCTTAGGAGATGTTGCATTCTCCGGATCAAGTTCATTTTCATCTCTTCCTCAATCAATGCATTCATTGATCTCCTAAACAATCTTAAGTGATCGAATTCCAATTTCTTGGTAATTCAATCTCTCAAATCTTGATCAATAGCCAATTCCTTGGTCAATTGCTCATGAGAAGAGATGAAGTATGGTCACTGATTATACCACATGTATTTCCAAGTCAAAGTGTTGGTAGGATTATATGTCACTATATCCATCCAAACCCCAATTTGGTCCAACATGAGAAAGCATTTCTAGCATGATCTCTTCATTCCTCTTCCAAAGTTCCGAAGAGATCCAAGTATGAATAGCTTCTTTTCCAAGATAACTACCCAATTGAATGAAGATTGAAAGCTTTCTAGTAAAATCAAGAGAAAAGATAGAAGAAGAATAATGAAAACTAATATTGATCCATCAAATTACAACAGAGCTCCCTAACCCAATGAAAGGGGTTTAGTTGTTCATAGCTCTGGAAATGGAAAACAAAGATCGAAAATACATTATGAAAAGTAAACTAGAAGTGCAGAGAAAGTAAAATTATACAGAGAGTAGTTCTCAAATTTCCAACCCCCTTTTTTGATTCAAAACTACCCCTATATATACTACTCTCCTGATCTTCTAGTTGGTTCTTCAAATCTTGGATATGGGCCTTTGGATCTTGAGTTTGAAGCAGTTATCCTCTTCAGTGGGCTTAGCTTTACTTGCAGAGAGAAAGTGTGAAGTAGGCAGGGACTTTTAGCTTAGGACGTTAGTGGCGTTAACGTTAAGTGAAAGTGTGGGTTCGAGAACGTTAGTAGCAGTCACCTTTTTCACTAACGTTCCTAACCAAAGGATGATCCACGTTAACTTCAACGTTAGTGGCACCAACGTTACCACTAACGTTGCCTCTTGGTCCTTTGCACACGTTATTGGGACTTATCTTTTCCAATAACGTTGAGAATCCTCCCTTTCCCCTACGTTAGAGTTCACGTTAGTGTGGCTAACGTGACCTTTAACATAGGCTTGCCAAATCTTCGAAAACATTAGTGACACTTACCTTTGTCACTAATGTTTCAAAACGCCCCTACTTCCCACGTTAGAGTTCACGTTAACTAGGTTAACGTGGCTTCTAACGTGGTGGTGATAGCCATCTCCAACGTTAGTGACAAAGGTGAGTGTTACTAACATTGGTTCATCATTCTTTCATCCACGTTAGCTTCCACGTTAATTAAGTTAATGTGGGAGTTAACGTTGCTCATAGTGGCTCATTCCAACGTTAGTGACAAAGGTGAGTGTCACTAACGTTGGCAATTCTTACTCCCTCCACGTTAGCTTCGACATTAACTAAGTTAACGTGGCAACTAACGTGGCTCAAAGTGGCTTAGTCCAACGTTAGTGACAAAGGTGAGTGTCACTAACGTTGGCCATTCTTTTGCTTCCCCATGTTAGAGTCCACGTTAACTAAGTTAACGTGGCTCTTAACGTGGCCGATATGAGCTTGGTCCAACGTTAGTGACAAAGGTGAGTGTCACTAACGTTGGCTTCATTTTCTTTTTCCACGTTAGAGTTCACGTTAACTTAGTTAACGTGACTCTTAACGTGGGCTATGATGTCTTCAAGGACGTTATTGGCGATTACTTTTCTCATTAACGTTGCAAGCTAGCTCCCGTCCCACGTTAGTGGTTACGTTAGTTAGACTAACGTGGTTGCTAACGTGGTTCTTCCTTGCTTCCTTTGTCCTGAAATCAAGCAATAGAGTGCAGCAAAGTTCTAATCCAAATCATGAGACATGCATTATCCAATTTGTCATTCAATTCTTGCATAATTCTCATGAAATCATGTAAAATGCACAATGTTTGCTTGAATCAAGATGTAAGTGAAATTCTACCCAAAACTTGCTTATTTCCTAAGAAAATGCATGAAACTACCCTAAAACAGTAAAGAAAAGGTCAGTGAAACTGGCCAAAATGCCCTGGCATCAGTCACTCAATCCTCTCCTAATCATACTTTCCAAGATTTGTCTTTCATCTGACAATCAACAATTACTTAATGCATGCTTACAAGTATCATGAGGTCTTATTCATGGGTTGTAACGGAGCTAGGGTGAAGGTAAGGATGTATATGGTCAAGTGAGCTTAAAATTTGAATCCTTGATCAACCTAAGATTCCACTAGACACATAGAACAACCTATACAACTATAATACAATACCTAGCCACCTATGGGTTTCACTTTTTCTTTTGCATAGTCATGCATTCTTTTCAATTCACATCCCATATGATTGTTATTATTACTTTGTCTTGGGGCATTTTTGTCCCCTTTCATTGTTTTCTCTTTTTTTTCATATTTTTGTTTCTTCTATTTTTTCCTATTTATTTTTCTTACATACTCATATATACACATAAATTTTTTTTTCCTTTTTGGTCCCCTTTTTCTCGGGGTTTCATGTACAAAAGTTTCAATGCATATGGTTCAATCATTCAATACATGAGTATGTTCCCAAATCCCAGAATTTTTAATTACAATTACAAATACACCTCTTTACATCTACCCCAAGTTTCCAAGTACACCCTCCCATTTGAACGATACACACCTTCACTTACCTAACCTAATCAAGGATCCAAATCTAGGGACATTAATTGTTTTTCACTTAGGGTTGTTGATGTGCTCTATTTAAGAACAAAAGGGGTTTATCATGGGCTCAAAATTGGTTACCAATGGTAGATAAAAGGGTTAAGGCCATTTGGGAGAAGTGACTATTGAAATGATGGCCTCAATCATGTAAATGCATTCATACACAAAGTAACGGACATATAGAATTAGACAAAGCAAGGATTACAATCATAGAGAGAGAATAATGCACACAAGAATGAGGGATAGTGGTTAGAAGTTATAACCACACAATAGGCTCAAAACTCACATGCTTGTGTTCTTAGCTCAATCACTATGTTCCAAAATACATTCTTGAAGCAAGTTAACCGTAAAAAATTTTTCAAAATTGGTAGGTACCCCAAAATCACAGTTTCTTAGGGAAGAAGTCATTATTTTGACCAAGTAACTCTATAGAAACTAACTATCATGCAAGGAGTATTTACAAGCAAGACTAACTACACATGCAATGTACTAACTACTATGCAAAAGATAAATCCATGGGTGTTGAAAGGAAGAGATTGTTACCCATGGAGATCGGTAGAATGACCTCCCCACACTTAGAATTTAGCATAGTCCTCCGTGCTACCAACAATGCGCAAGAGACGGTCGGGACCGGAACTTTCACTATCCCCTTCATCAGAGCTCCCATCACTTGGGATTGAGGTGGATGTGAATATTTCGGGTTCCTCCATGCTAGGGGTAACACAACGTAGAAGCTTCTTGATGTAAGTGTATCGGTGTTGGTTGCGCCGCTCATATCTATCAATCTTCCAGTGGAGATCTTCTATCCTTTGATGGGTGGATCTTTGACGTGGTTATGACGATAAGGTGGAAGGAATAGTAGATGGAAGGGCTATGTCAAGGCTTGGGTTGTTCACGAGAAGATGTAAGTATTTTCCGCTTGGGACCACATCGCCCTTAGCCAGAATTATAGCCTTTGTGTTCATGTCTTCCCAAGGAACACCCGCAGCAGCAACTAAATCAGATACCAATGCTGGAAATGACAAATTACCACGGGCGTGGACTAGACCCATCGCTTGCTTAACAAGATGCAGAATGTTCACCGGTCTTTCTGTGAGAACACACCAAACAAGCAAAGTGAGATCCGCCGTGAAGGATAACTTGTGGGTGCTAGGTAGCACATAGTGGGATAGGATCTGGGCCCAAGCTCTAGCTTCTACAGGGAGGAAACGTGCGTCAATGCACTTGGGCCTCATCCGGAGTCGACCATGGGTCCAAAATGTCTCTGGTTCAGCCATGACTTAGAGGATCGAGTCCCAATCAAACCCAAACTTTTCTCGCTGATGTAAGACCTCTTGGTAGCCATCCATGTCACTTGGTACTGGTAAGACATTAAGCACTTGCTGAATAGCCTCTTCTAAAACTGAGACTTGCTTCCGGCGTACGTATACCGATTGAAGAGAGGGAAGATGGTAGTTAGTGTAGAATTCTACCACCCATGAGAGGTTGACCTCCTGTGGTTTACTCAGAAGAAACTTCCATCCTTGCCATTCAATGCGGGGTAGAATACAAAGAGCCACCTTGTCCGGCAGGGCGAGTAGATGATCGGCATGATAGTTCCTTTCAACCATGGCGGGGAACACAAGTTCACAGTAGCGGTTGGGGAACCTTGAAGAATCCCTTGCCAGTTTGCTCTTCTCTATTTCATCAATAGGAGCGGGTGCCTTCGCCTTCTTAGATAGGGGTTTGGCTCCTAATGAAGAGTGCGCCTTAGAGTTTGACTTTTGGGGTGTCCTCTTTGTGGCTGGTTTCCTTGAAGCTTTCTCCTTACCTTTCTTGGTGGCCATCCTGAAAGAGGAGGGGAAAGAAGGAAAGCATTAAATCCAAAGTATCATCTCAACAAAACATGCAAGTGAAAGATAGTGCCCAAAAAAAAAATATTGCAACAAAGTAATCATAGAGACATGGGTCACAACACTTGGCATGGGATGCAAAAGGGAGTAAAGTGTGCAATATGGCATGAGAAGAATAATCTCAAGCATCCAAAGCAAAGATCAAGTCATGTTCAATGAGTATCTAATTAGCAAGTAATAAGCAAAGTGGATTCAATGCACTTAGAAGAGAGCAAGTGAATGAGGAGGAAGCACTAAATTGAAGATATATGACTAGAATAAACCAAAATGGCATATGTGCATTTCCTCGAACACTTTGCGTGCAGTTAACAAGCAATGAGTAATTATGAGATACTCAACCAATTAGAAGCCCAAAATGAAATATCAATCATGACACAACATCATCCACTGTCAAAGATAATGAAAAACAATCAAGAAGATCTATTAAAGCAAATGAAAACTCAAATTCAACATCCATGGAAAAGAAAGAAGAAGGAAAAAGTAAACAAACAAAAAGTGAGTAGTATAAGCATGCAACTAAAAGAGAAAATAAGTGAATCAACAAGAAACATCTAACTAGAAAATGAGGATATGCAAAGAAAGTAAGGGAAGGATATAGAAGAAGTAAAACCTTGAGAAGTGTAAAAGAATCAAGGTCAAATTTTCTTGTTGTGAAAATGAGAAAGAGATAGAAGAGATGTAGGGCCACCGGAGGTGGTGGTGGTTGCCGGTGAGTGGCCGGAGACAGTGGTGAAGTATGGAAGAAGAAGAAGAAGAGAAGAGAAGTGATGGAGAAAGAAGAAGAAAGAAACATGAAAGAGGGTGAGAGAAGGAAGAAACAGGGCGTGCAAGCTTTAAAACTAGTTCGTACGACCGACGCGTGCGCGCACGGCGCGCTGGCGCGTCGGTGAGGGTTGTGCGAGGGACGCGTACGCATCTAGGGTGCGCACGCGTGAAGTCAGTTGGGCTCCTGGGACAGAGTTGGCACAAAGTAGGCCTAACTCTCAGTTTCCTTGTACCAGAGTGGCATGCAGGACAGGCGGCACGGACACGCACAGTGCGCGAACGCGTGCCTGATCGAATTGGCGACCGGCGCTGATGCGCCAAGTACGCCTGTGCGTGAGTGCGGGCACAGAATAGGCACAGTTATGGCATAACTTTCTGGTTTTTGTACCAGGGAGTTCATATTGCACAATCGGTGCGCGCGCGCACAGTGCACTTGCGCGTCGATGGCCAAGTTGCAAGGGGCGCACAGGCGGCATGCACGCTGGCGCGTAGGTGCCTGACATGAAGTGGGCACAAGGTGGGCATGACTATCAGGTTTTTGGCCCAAGAGTAAGAAATGCACCACCGGTGCGCGCGCACAGTGTGCTCGCGCGCGGATGCCCTTTTTCCTTGGTTTTTTTTTTAAACAACATAGAAAGGGCTATCCTAACATATTCTTGGCAGGTGTTTAAGCTAGTAGTCAAGAAAAAACTCACAAATTCATGCACTATTCAAAACATAGCATTCTCTCTACTTCAACAATTCATCCATACCAAAATGATGAAATCTATCTAAATATCCTAGTTGTCCAACAAAATCAATAAAACTAGCATTCCTAAGCAATAAACAACATCAAGAAGTCACAAAATTCACAAGAATCTAAAGCTAAAAGCAAGAAGGTACACACAAGGAAGATCTTACCACGGTGGGGTGCCTCCCACCAAGCACTTTTCTTTAACGTCCTTAAGTTGGACAGTCCTTCGCTTAAGCTTCCTCTCCTTTTGGTGCATCCTCAAGTAGGAGCACTTCCACTTCTCTTGGTGACTTGTAGCCATGGTACTTCTTCACTCTATGTCCATTCTCTTTGAAAGTCGTGTCACTTTGAGGGTCAAACAATTCCACCACTCTATAGGGCTTTATCTCTTTCACCTTGAAGGGTCCTTCCCATCTAGAACAGAGCTTGCCACGCATAAATTGCAGCCTCGAGTTGTAGAGGAGAACCTCATCACCTTCTTGAAAATCTTTCCTTCGGATGTGGTGATCGTGAAAGGCCATAGTCTTCTCGTTGTATATCCGGGCATTCTCATATGCCTCCATCCTCAAGCACTCGAGCTCCTCTACTTGTAATTTCCTGGCCACACCCGCCTTGGTGAAATCCATGTTACACTGCTTTACCGCCCAATAGGCTCTATGCTCAATTTCCACCGAAAGGTGGCATGCCTTACCATAGACGATCTGGAAGGGACTCATCCCTAACGGAGTCTTGTGGGCCGTCCTATACACCCATAGTGCATCTCCTAGTCAGAGGCTCCAATCCTTCCTTTGTGTATTTACCACTTTCTCTAAAATTCTCTTAATCTCCCGGTTAGACACTTCCGCTTGTCCGTTGGTCTGTGGGTGATAAGCAGTGGCAATCTTATGCAATACCCGATAGCACTTGAGCAATGCCTCTACTTTTCTGTTACAAAAGTGAGATCATTGGTCGCTCACGATTGCTCGTGGTGACCCATAACGGCATACAATGTGATTTCTAATAAAAGAAATGACGATATTGGCGTCGTCAAGGTGGGTAGGTATTGCTTCTACCCACTTTGACACGTAGTCAACCGCTAACAGAATATATAGATACCCACTTGAGTTGAAAAACGGTCCCATAAAGTCAATACCCATACATCAAATATCTCACAGAACAACATAGGTTGCTGAGGTATCTCATCCCTTTGGGACATGTTTCTCGACTTCTGACACTGATGGCAAGACACACAGAACTGGTTAGCATCCTTTAATAAGGTTGGCCACCATAATCCACAATCCAACACCTTTTTTGCTGTCCTTTGTGGGCCAAAGTGGCCACCACATTCGGACAAATGGCAAGCTTTAAGAATAGGTTGAATTTCAGATTCCGGCTCACATCTTCGAATTACTTGGTCCACTCCCCTCTTCCACAAGTGAGGGTCATCCCAAATGTAGTATTTGGAGTTACTCCTTAACTTGTCCCCTTGGTTTTCAGAAAAGTTAGGAGGGAAGATTTTTGCAACCAAGTAGTTTGTCATTGGGGCAAACCAAGGAAAGCTATCCGACACAGCATCCAAACTATCCAATGGGAATGAGTCATTGATCGGAAATGGCTCAAATTTTAAATTATCAACGAGGCTTAAATGATCCGCAACCAAGTTTTAAGATCCACTCCGATCCCTAATCTCAATGTCGAATTCTTGCAAATGCAAGATCCAACGTATGAGTCTAGGTTTTGACTCATTCTTTGTCAACAAGTATTTCAAAGCTGCATGATCCGTGTATACCACTATCTTGGACCTAGCAAATAAGATCTGAACTTATATAAAGCATGAACAATAGCTAGGAGTTCCTTTTCTGTAGTGGTATAGTTGGATTGTGCTACATCCAATGTTTTAAAAGAGTAAGCAATGACATAAGGGAGTTTACCATTGCGCTTTGCAAGCGCGGCACCTACAGCATGGTTCGACGCATCGCACATTATCTCGAATGGCAGCGTCCAGTTGGGGCCTCGCACAATCGGTGCTGTGGTGAGAACTCTCCTTAAATCTTCAAACGCTTTCACACATGCACTGTCAAACTCAAAGTCCACATCCTTTTGGAGTAGGCGCGACAATGGCAAAGCAATTTTGCTGAAATCTTTGATAAAGCGCCTGTAGAATCCTGCATGTCCTAAAAACGAGCGGAGCTCCCTCACAGATGAGGGGTGAGGAAAAGTGGTGATAACATCGACCTTGGCTGGGTCTACAGAAATGCCTTCACTAGATACCACATGTCTTAACATTATGCATTGTCTTACCATAAAGTGACATTTTTCAAAATTCAAGACAAGGTTAATGTCAACACATCTAGCTAAGACCTTGGCCAAGTTCTCTAAGCAACAATCAAATGAAGTTCCATAAACACTGAAGTCATCCATAAAAACTTCCAGACAATTCTCCATTAGATCAGAAAATACACTGGTCATACACCGCTGAAAAGTAGCAGGTGCATTACATAGTCCAAATGGCATCCTTTTGTAGGCAAAGGTGCCAAAAGGGCAAGTGAATGTGGTCTTTTCTTGATCCTCAGGAGCAATGTGAATTTGGAATTAACCAGTGAATCCATCAAGAAAGCAATAATGAGATTTACCTGCCAAACGGTCTAACATTTGATCGATAAAGGGCAAAGGGTAGTGGTCCTTCCTTGTAGCGCCATTCAACCTTCTATAATCGATGCACACTCGCCATGCATTTTGTAATTTCTTGGTGACCACTTCACCATCATCCTTTTTAACCGCAGTGATGCCCGATTTCTTGGGAACAACCTGGATCGGGCTCACCCACTCACTGTCAAAAATTCGGTATATGATACCCGCATCAAGTAGTCTAGTGACCTCCTTCTTTACCACATCAAAGATGATTGGGTTGAGCCTCCTTTGCGGTTGCCTAACCGGCCTAGCTCCCTCTTGGAGAAATATACGATGCAAGCACTTACGGGGGTCAATCCCCACAATATCGGCTAGGCTCCACCCAATTGCCTTATTGTACTTTCTTAGAACATCTAGGAGCTTTTCTTCTTATTCAATAGAAAGCTCACTAGCAATAATGACCGAAAACTTTTGGTTGTCCTCTAAGAAAGCATACTTCAAATGAGATGGAAGAGGCTTCAATTCACTCTTTGCCTCAAGCTGAGGTTCCTTTTCATCCAGCTCACGGAGTTCACTTTCAACAACTTTCTCTTGTTCATCCTCTTGGTCATCCATCTCTTCAACAATAGGGTAGCATAACTTGTTGTGATCTTCTTCTCGTACTTCCGCTAACACTTCATCGATTACATCACATCGGAGAATGGAATGCTCTTCGGGAGGATGCTTTATGGTTTCTTCCAAATTGAACTTGATAGTCTTGTCTCCAACCTCAAAGGAATATGTGCCAGTGAAGGCATCTAACTTGAATTTAGAGGTCTTAAGGAAGGGTCTACCAAGTAGAACGGAAGACGAGCTTCTATTTTCTGTTGGAGGCATTTCAAGGATGTAAAAGTCAACCGGAAAGACCAAGTCCTTGATTGCCACAAGTACATCTTCCGCTATTCCCATCACAGTGATCACATTCTTATCGGCTAAGGCAAACTTTGCCGCCGACTTCTTTAATGGAGCTAAATTCAACCGCACAAAGATAGAAAGTGGCATGATGCTTACGCAAGCTCCTAGATCACACATATAGTCATGAAAAGTGTGCCCACCAATACAACAAGATACCAAACAAGGTCCAGGGTCACCACATTTCTTTGGAATAGGTTCCATCAAGGAAGAAATTGAACTACCCAAGGATAATGTCTCCAACTCTCCTATCCTATCCTTGTGTGTACACAAAGCTTTCAGAAATTTTGCATACTTTGGAATTTGTTGGATAGCATCAAGAAGTGGTATGGTTACCTCAACTTTCTTGAACACTTGAAGCACGTTCAAATCAAATTCTGGAGTCTTCTTTGCTTTCTTCACCAATGAAGGGAATGGGATAGGAATGGACTTATCCACTATAGCTTTCCTCTTGGGTTCCTTAAGGCTTACTCCTTCTTCATCATGCCTTTTGTCTACCTCCTCCTCTTTATGTGGAGCTTCAACGACCACCTTTTCTTTATGAATGTCTTCCATGACCCTAGGATGTATCTCCTCCAATGTAGTCGCCGACCGTAGAGTGATGGCATTGAGACCGCCCTTGGGGTTTGGAAGGGGTTGGAAAGGAAGGCTAGAAGAGCTTGAGGGTTGGTTGGTGTTATTGGAGGAGGACATGGACATCCTCGAAATCATGTCGGTAAGATTGGTCAATTGAGCGCCCATGGTATCGAATTGAGCCTTGTAGCTCTCGTCCCGTTTCTCCATAGTGGCCCTAAGCTCATCAAATTAATTGATGGAAGATGAAGAGGATTGGTTGGATTGTTGTCTAAGGTGTGGTGCTTGGTATTTGGTGTAGTTGTTTTGGTTTTGGTTGTGGTGATTTTGGTTGGCTTGGTGGTTGTTGTTGTTGTGGTGGTATTGAGATGAAGATTGGTTATTGTTGTAATGAGAAGAAGAGTTATTCCATCTTTGGTTTTGATTGCTCCCTTGTGCATTATCCCTCCACCCTTGATTTTGATTACTACCATGAGAGTAGTTGTTTTGGCCTTGAGAAGGATAGGGCGGACGGTTGTTATAATTCATATTGGCCACGACAAGGGCATACTCCTCTTGAATTTGATGGCATTGATCGATGTAATGTGTGGTGCTAGAGCACAGGTCCGCACCCCCCCATAAGTTTACTATGAAGAGAAGAATAAAAAGGATCGAACTACCTACTCATTATTCGGAGGTGAATCATAGAACACCAAAAGCGGTGGTATTACCACAAATTCTAGGAGGGCCTTCAAGTTAAGCAATTTGAGGTGGGGCTTGGATGGCTTGGATGGAGTAGTATTCCTTTTGATCTTTTTGTATTTGCGTGAGGATAGTGGTCATGTCCCCAAGCGCCTTAGTTAAGCTTGCTTCGGAAGGTGACGGTTCTACCACACCCTTGAGAGGATTACTTCTCACCCTTGTTGTGTAGCCTCGGCAACATCATTTATCAATTTCCAAGCTTCTCCCTCCGTCTTGTTTTTTGAAAGGGAACCGCCACTAGAAGCGGTGAGCAATCTTCTATCTTTCGCACAAAGACCTCTGGTGAAGTAACTAATGAGCAAGTGAGTGTCCAATCCATGGTGTGGACAAGATTCCAATAGCCTCTTGAACTGAGTCAAATACTCATACAAACTCTCTTGGTCCTTTTTCATTATACCCGAGATCTCTTTCCAGATGTAGTCAGTCTTATCCGGTGGGAAGAATTTATCTAGAAACTCTCTCCTCAAGAAATTCCAATTGGTCACAATCTCATCCGGTTGTGAATAAAATCATGTCTTTGCTTGCCCTTCAAGAGAGAAAGGAAGGCAAAAACCATAATAGCCAACTCATCGGCTCCATGCCTTCGAGCCGTAGAACAAGAAACTTGAAAATCTCTTAGATGTCGGATGGGGTCTTGATCCAGCAACCCATGATACTTAGGAAGTAGATTTATCAAGCTACTCTTCAACTCAAAGTTTGGATCAAGGTTGGGATACCTTGCTTGCAAAGGTTGAAGTATGATATCCGGAGCTCCTTGCTCATGCAAAGTGATCCGTCGTGGCTCCACATTGTATGGCTCACCTGTAGGATGCAAACATGTATTAGTAGTGCCAACAGAAGAATAGGAAGTAGCGGAGTCCAAGTCACTCTCGGTACCGTCTAGTGATTTGGTATGTTCCTCAAGTACTAACCGTATAATCTAACCGCCGTCTAGCTTGCCGAGTGTGTAACAAGGTTCTTTCAATCTCAAGGTAAAACTTGGCTAAGCTAGAATTCAGTTGAGACCGAGTCATCAAACTTGGGAGTCATAGCACACATACAAAAGAAATCTAAACTATAGCTAAGTGTTGAAAGAAAGTAAACTATCTACAATATTCACATATTCACATAACCAATATCAAGGCATATTGATGAGCGGATAATTTATACGCTTTTTGACATTGTTTTTAGTATGTTTTTAGTAGGATCTAGCTACTTTTAGGGATGTTTTCATTAGTTTTTATGTTAAATTCACATTTCTGGACTTTACTATGAGTTTGTGTGTTTTTCTGTGATTTCAAGTTTTTTCTGGCTGAAATTGAGGGACTTGAGCAAAAATCAGATTCAGAGGTTGAAGAAGGACTGCTAATGCTGTTGGATTCTGACCTTGCTGCACTCAAAGTAGAGTTTCTGGAGCTACAGAACTCGAAATGGCGCGCTTTCAATTGCGTTGGAAAGTAGACATCCAGGGCTTTCCAGCAAAGTAGGCGTCCAGCGCTAGAAACAAGTTGCAAAGTGGAGTTCAACGCCCAAAATGGCACAAAAGCTGGCGTTCAACTCCAAAAAGAGCCTCTGCACGTGTAACCTTCAAGCTCAGCCCAAGCACACACCAAGTGGGCCCCGAAAGTGGATTTATGCATCAATTACTTACTTCTGTAAACCCTAGTAGCTAGTTTATTATAAATAGAACTTGTTATCATTGTATTCAGAGTCTTGGTTACTCCGGTTCCCCTCTGGGGCCGAAACCAATGAACTCCATTATCACTTATGTATTTTCAACGGTAGAGTTTCTACACTCCATAGATTAAGGTGTGGAGCTCTGCTGTTCCTCAAAGATTAATGCAAAGTACTACTGTTTTCTATTCAATTCATCTTATTTCGCTTCTAAGATATTCATTCGCACTTCAACCTGAATGTGATGAACGTGACAATCATCATCATTCCTTATGAACGCGTGCCTGACAACCACTTCCGTTCTACATTAGATTGAATGAGTATCTCTTAGATCTCTTAATCAGAATCTTCGTGGTATAAGCTAGATTGATGGCGGCATTCATGAGGGTCCGGAAAGTCTAAACCTTGTCCGTGGTATTCCGAGTAGGACTCTGGGATTGAATGACTGTGACGAACTCCAAACTCGCGAGTGCTGGGCATAGTGACAGGCGCAAAAGGATAGTAAATCCTATTCCAGTATGATCGAGAACCTCCAAGATGATTAGCCATGCAGTGACAGCGCATCGGACCATTTTCACAGAGAGGAATAGGATGCAACCAACGGCAAGGGTGATGCCTCCAGACGATTAGCCGTGCTGTGACAGAGCATTTGGATCATTTTCCTGAGAGAGATCGAAAGTAGCCATTGGCACCGATGACATCCTTACATAAAGCCAGCCATAGAAAGGAGTAAGATTGATTGGATGAAGATAGCAGGAAAGCAGAGGTTCAGAGGAACGAATGCATCTCCATACGCTTATCTGAAATTCTCACCAATGAGTTACATAAGTATTTCTATCCTTATTTTATTAATTAATTTCGAAAACTCCATTACTATTTTATATCCGCCTGACTGAGATTTACAAGGTGACCATAGCTTGCTTCATACCAACAATCTCCGTGGGATTCGACCCTTACTCACGTAAGGTATTACTTGGACGACCCAGTGCACTTGCTGGTTAGTTGTGCGAAGTTGTGAACCATGGTATTGGCATCGCGTTTTTGGTGCCATTGCCAGGGAAAGAAAGAGCAATGAATTTTACATAATCAAAGTGTAATCACAATTTCTGCGCACCAAGTTTTTGGTGCCGTTGCCGGGGATTGTTCGAGTTTGGACAACTAACGGTTCATCTTGTTGCTCAGATTAGGTAATTTTCTTTTTGTTTTCTTTGCAAAAATTTTTCAAAACTCTTTCAAAATTTTCTCATTTGTTTTCGAAAAAAAATACAAAAAAATTAGAAAATCATAAAAATCAAAAATAATTTTTGTTTGAGTCTTGAGTCATGTTATAAGTTTGGTGTCAATTGCATATTCATCTTGCATTTTTCGAAAATTCATGCATTCATAGTGTTCTTTATGATCTTCAAGTTGTTCTTGGTAAGTCTTCTTGTTTGATCTTTGCATTTGCATGTTTTGTGTCTTTTCTTGTTTTTCATATGCATTCTTGAATTCTTAGTGTCTAAGCATTAAAGAATTCTAAGTTTGGTGTCTTGCATGTTTTCTTTGCATTAAAAATTTTTCAAAAATATGTTCTTGGTGTTCATCATGATCTTCATAGTGTTCTTGGTGTTCATCTTGACATTCATAGCATTCTTGCATGCATAACATGTTTTGATCTAAAATTCTCATGCATTGCATCATTTTTCTTGTTTTTCTCTCTCATCATAAAAATTCCAAAAATCAAAAAAATATCTTTCCCTTTTTCTCTCTTAAAATTTTGAAAATTAGATTTGACTTTTTCAAAAATTTTTAAAATCTAGTTGTTTTCATGAGTCAAATCAAATTTTCAATTTAAAAATCTTATCTTTTTCAAAATCTTTTTCAAAAATCAAATCCTTTTCATTTTTCTTAGTTATTTTCGAAAATTCCAAAAATATTTTTCAAAAATCTTTTTCTTATTTTTTTATATCAAATTTTTGAAAATAACAATAACAATTAATGTTTTGATTCAAAAATTTCAAGTTTGTTACTTACTTGTTAAGAAAGATTCAAACTTTGAGTTCTAAAATCATATCTTGTGATTTCTTGTGAATCAAGTCATTAATTGTGATTTTAAAAATCAAATCTTTTTCAAAAACTAATTTCAAACATATCTTTTCAAAATATCTTCTTATCATATCTTTTTCAAAAACTTGATTTCAAAATATCTTCTCTAACTTCCTAACTCCTTATCTTTTCAAAATTTGTTTCAACTAACTAACTAACTTTTTGTTTGTTTCTTATCTTTTTCAAAACCACCTAACTAACTCTCTCTCTAATTTTCGAAAATATCTCCCTCTTTTTCAAAATTTCCTTTTAATTAACTAATTATTTCAAATTTTAAATCTTAATTTTCAAAAATTACTAATATTTTTCAAAAACTATTTTCGAAAATCACTAACATTTTTTCAAAAATATTTTCGAAAATTCACCTTCTTCCTCATCTCCTTCTATTTATTTATTCATCTACTAACATCTCCTCATCTCACATCTCTGCTATCCTTACCCTTGTGTTTGGATTCTTCATGCTTCTTCACCCCTATTCCTTTTCTTCTTCTACTAACAATAAGGAACCTCTTTACTGTGACATAGAGGATTCCTCTTCTTTTCTTTTTCTCTTCTCTTTCTTATGAGCAGGGACAGAGAAAAAGGCATTCTTGTTGAAGCTGATCCAGAACCTGAAAGGACTCTGAAGAGAAAACTAAGAGAAGCTAAATTACAACAATCCAGAGACAACCTTATTGAAAATTTCGAACAAGTAAAGGAGATGGCAGCCGAACCCAACAACAAAAATGCAAGGAGGATGCTTGGTGACTTTACTGCACCTAATTCCAATTTACATGGAAGAAGCATCTCCATTCCTACCATTGGAGCAAACAATTTTGAGCTGAAACCTCAGCTAGTTTCTCTGATGCAGCATAACTGCAAGTTTCATGGACTTCCATCTGAAGATCCTTTTCAGTTCTTAACTAAATTCTTGTAGATCTGTGATACTGTTAAGACTAATGGAGTAGATTCTGAAGTCTATAGGCTCATGCTTTTCCCTTTTGCTGTAAGAGACAGAGCTAGAGTGTGGTTGGACTCTCAACCCAAAGATAGCCTGAACTCTTGGGATAAGCTGGTCACAGCTTTCTTAGCCAAGTTTTTTCCTCCTCAAAAGCTGAGCAAGCTTAGAGCTGATGTTCAAACCTTCAGACAGAAAGAAGGTGAATCCCTCTATGAAGCTTGGGAAAGATAGAAGCAGCTGAACAAAAAGTGTCCTTCTGACATGCTTTCAGAATGGACCATCCTGGATATATTCTATGATGGTTTATCTGAGCTATCAAAGATGTCATTGGATACTTCTGCAGGTGGATCCATTCACCTAAAGAAAACGCCTGCAGAAGCTCAAGAACTCATTGACATGGTTGCTAATAACCAGTTCATGTACACTTCTGAGAGGAATCCTGTGAGTAATGGGACGGCTATGAAGAAGGGAGTTCTTGAAGTTGATACTCTGAATGCCATATTGGGTCAGAAGAAAATATTGACTCAGCAAGTCAATATGATTTCTCAGAGTCTGAATGGAATGCAAGCTGCATCCAACAGTACTCAAGAGGCTTCTTATGCAGAAGAAGTTTATGATCCTGAAAACCCTACAATAGCAGAGGTGAATTACTTAGGTGAACCTTATGGAAACACCTATAACTCATCATGGAGAAATCATCCAAATCTCTCATGGAAGGATCAAAGGCCTCAACAAGGCTTTAATAATGGTGGAAGAAACATGTTTAACAATAATAAACCTTTTCCATCATCCACTCAGCAACAGACAGAGAACTCTGAACAAAATACTTCTAATTTAGCAAACTTATTTTCTAATCTATCCAAGGCCACTGTAAGTTTCATGAATGAAACAAGGTCTTCCATTAGAAATTTGGAAGCACAAGTGGGCCAGCTGAGTAAAAGGATCACTGAAATCCCTCCTAGTACTCTCCCAAGCAATACAGAAGAGAATCCAAAAGGAGAGTGCAAGGCCATTGACATAAGCACCATGGCCGAACCTGTAAGGGAAGGAGAGGATGTGAATCCCAAGGGGAAGACCTCCTGGGACATCCAGTGATCAATAAGGAGTTTCCCTCTGAGGAACCAAAGGAATCTGAGACTCATCTAGAGACCATAAAGATTCCATTGAACCTCCTTATGCCATTCATGAGCTCTGATGAGTATTCCTCTTCTGAAGAGAATGAGGATGTTACTGAAGAGCAAGCTGCCAAGTTCCTTGGTGCAATCATGAAGCTGAATGCCAAATTATTTGGCATTGAAACCTGGGAAGATGAACCTCCCTTGTTCACCAATGAACTAAGTGATCTGGATCAACTGACATTGCCTCAGAAGAAACAGGATCCTGGAAAGTTCACAATACCTTGTACCATAGGCACCATGATCTTTAAGGCTCTGTGTGACCTTGGTTCAGGGATAAACCCCATGCCTCTCTCTGTAATAGAGAAACTGGGAATCTATGGGGTGCAAGCTGCTAGAAACTCATTAGAGATGGCAGACAATTCAAGAAAACAGGCTTATGGACAAGTAGAGGACGTGTTAGTAAAGGTTGAAGGCCTTTACATCCCTGCTGATTTCATAGTCCTGGATACTGGAAAGGAAGAGGATGAATCCATTATCCTAGGAAGACCTTTCCTAGCCACAGCAAGAGCTGTGATTGATGTGGACAGAGGAGAATTGATCCTTCAATTAAATAAGGACAACCTTGTGTTTACAACTCAAGGATCTCTCCCTGTATCCATGGAGAGGAAGCAGAAAAAGCTTCTCTCAAAGCAGAGTCAACCAAAGCCCCCATAGTCAGACTCTAAGTTTGGTGTTGGGAGGCCACAACCAAACTCTAAGTTTGGTGTCAAACCCCCATATCCAAACTCTGAGTTTGGTGTTGGGAGGTCTCAACAATGCTCTGCACATCTGTGAGGCTCCATGAGAGCCCACTGTCAAGCTATTGACATTAAAGAAGCGCTTGTTGGGAGGCAACCCAATGTTTATTTATCTAATTTTCATTGTTTTTCATGTTTTATTAGGTTCATGATCATGTGGAGTCACAAAATAAATATAAAAATTGAAAACGGAATCAAAAACAGTGGAAGAAAAATCACACCCTGGAGGAAGCACCTGTCTGGCATTCAACGCCAGAACAGAGCATGCTTCTGGCGCTGAACGCCCAAAATGGGCAGTATCTGGGCGCTGAACACCCAAAATGGGCAGCATCTGGGTGCTGAACGCCAGAATTGCACCCTGGAGAAGAGCTGGCGCTGAACGCCCAGAACAAGCATGGTTCTGGCGTTCAACGCCAGAAATGGGCAACAAATGGGCGTTGAACGCCCAGAGTTGTGTGCTAGGCATTTTGCATGCCTAAATTGGTGCAGGGATGTAAATGCCTTGACACCTCAAGATCTGTGGACTTCACAGGGTCATCTCAAGATCTGTGGACTTCACAGGGTCATCCTAGTTTTTTCCACATCTTCTTTTTCATCTATTCCTTCTTCTTTTGCTCGAGGGCGAGCAACATTCTAAGTTTAGTGTGGTAAAACAATTATGTAAAGGATCTATAGCTCAGTGGTAGAACATGTGGCTGCAAATCAAGAGATCCCTGAGATACCTCAGGGGATGCACTTCCCTCCACATAGTTATTGGAAGCAACTGAGGATAGAAATACCAAAAATCACTAGGAATCAAGCCACAAAGGCAAGGAAGAGACATAGAAAAGCTCAAGAACATCATTGGTTCCTCAAGAAGGAAACGCCATCATCACTAAGGTGGACTCATTCCTTGTTCTTACTTTCTCTGTTTTTCGTTTTCTATGTTAAGTGCTTATCCATGTTTGTGTCTTCATTACATGATCATTAGTAGTTAGTAACCATGTCTTAAAAGTTATGAATGTCCTATGAATCCATCACCTCTCTTAAATGAAAAATGTTTTAATTCAAAAGAACAAGAAGTACATGAGTTTTGAATTTATCCTTGAACTTAGTTTAATTATATTGATGTGGTGACAATGCTTCTTGTTTTCTGAATGTATGCTTGAACAATGCATATGTCTTTTGAAGTTGTTGTTTAAGAATGTTAAATATGTTGGCTCTTGAAAGAATGATGACTAGGAGACATGTTATTTGATAATCTAAAAAATCATAAAAATGATTCTTGAAGCAAGAAAAAGCAGCAAAGAACAAAGCTTGCAGAAAAAAAAAGGGCGAAAAAAATAGAAAGAAAGAAAAAAGCAAGCAGAAAAAGCCAAAAGCTCTTAAAACCAAGAGGCAAGAGCAAAAAGCCAATAACCCTTAAAACCAAAAGGCAAGGGCAAATAAAAAGGATCCCAAGGCTTTGAGCATCAGTGGATAGGAGGGTCTAAAGGAATAAAATCCTGGCCTAAGCGGCTAAACCGAGCTGTCCCTAACCATGTGCTTGTGGCGTGTAGGTGTCAAGTGAAAACTTGAGACTGAGCGGTTAAGGTCAAGGTTCAAAGCAAAAAAAGAGTGTGCTTAAGAACCCTGGACACAGAGATTGAGGTCGCATCAAGTAATAAAAACTCACGGGAGTGAGGTCGATCCCACAGGGATTGAAGGATTGAGCAATTTTAGCTTAGTGGTTAATTTAGTCAAGCGAATCAAGATTTGGTTGAGTGTTTTGTGATTTACAGAAATTAAATTGCATGGAATTAAAGAGAACAGAAAATAAATTGCTGAATCTTAAAGAACAAGAAATTAAATGGCAGAAACTTAGAATGCAAGAAATGTAAATTGCGGAATCTTAAAGTGCAAGAAATGTAAATTGACTTGAATTGTAAAGGGGATTGGGACTTGGATTTGCAGAAATTAAACAAGGAAAAGTAAATTTGCATCAAGCAGAGAAGTAGAAGAGGGTTTGGGTTAAATCGGATCTTGAAGCAGAAAAGTAAATGAACATGAAAACAGTAAACAGAGAATTAGAAATTGAAAGTTCAGATCTCAGGACCTAGAGACTAGAAAACCGAGTCTAGATCTCAATGCCTTCCTAGATCCAACAAGAACAATTGCAAGAGAATTGTAAATTGCAAGGAAAGTAGATGAAGAGCAATTAACAGAAATTAAATTCAATCAAGCAGTAAATGAAGCAGAGAGATCCAAGGACGAGATTGAAACAGAATTTCTTCAATTCTCCAACCCAAGATCCAAGACAATTGTAATTGAAATTGAAAGCAATAAAACTAAGAGGAAGAGAAGTGAATTCTCCTTCCCCAAGACTAAGAAATTAAAGATCACTCAATATCCAAATCTCTCCGAAAACTATTATGAAAATTCAAAGGGAAAGCTCCCTGAAGAACTTGAATTCTATCCTATTTATACACTTTCTTCAAATGATCTTCAAGCCTTGAGTTGGGCCTTTGCTCTTGGTGGAATTGGGTTGAAAGAGGCCTTGGTTGATTGCTCTTGGAGTTTGGAGAAGAACCAAAGTGAACCAAATGAACCGGGTTAGAGTTTTGCAAAAGTTGGAGTAAAAGTTTGAGCAAAAGTTAGGGGCTAACTTTTGCTCCAACTTTTCATATCAGCCACCATAACTTGCTGCTATCCACGTTGGGACAAAAGTTAGGGGTCTAACTTTTGCTCCAACGTTGGCCTCCTAATGTGTACTTATGGCGCCAACGTTAGCCCAAAAGTTAGAGGCTAACGTTGGCACAAACTTTTGCTCCTCCCCTTGTATTTTTCATGTGCCAACGTTAGCCTAAAAGTTAGGGGCTAACGTTGGCGCAAACTTTTGGTGGCCAGGGAGGTTTTTCTTATGCCAACGTTAGCCACCAAGTTAGGGGCTAACGTTGGCACAAACTTTTGGTGCCCAGGGGTGATTTTCATGTGCCAACGTTAGCCCAAAAGTTAGGGGCTAACGTTGGCGCAAACTTTTGGTGCCCAGGGAGTGATTTTCAAGTTCCAACGTTAGCCCAAAAGTTAGGGGCTAACGTTGGGGCTAACTTTTCACCCAAAAGTTTGTGCAAAAGTTTGAGGCTAACTTTAGGTCCAGCTTTTTGCTTCCTGGTTCAATTTCACTTATTCCATTGTCCTCTCTTTACTCCTAGCTATTCCTTCTTGCTTCAACCTTTCTCCAAGCTTTCTTCACCTATCATTAATCAACCAAACACATCAAAGCTATGCTTAAAATCATGAGATATTCATTCTTTCATAATATGTGACAATTATAGTATAAAACCTCATGAAATAGCATGAATTCATACATGGTTGATTAAATCAAAGGAAACATGAAAATCTACCCAATTAGCTTGCTTATGGCTCAAGAAAGTGCATAATTCAATTGAAAACTAAAGAAAAGGGCTAGTGAAACTAGGCTAAGATGACTTGTCATCACAACACCAAACTTAAAGCTTGCTTGTCCCCAAGCAAGAAAAGATTTATTGAGAAGAAAGAATGAAATGGAAGAGGATGTTCATGCTAGCAGAGTATTATTGATAGTTCATGGGATTTTGTGTGGATATGTAAATACTCACTTCTTATTGACTCCTAGGCCAAGAAAGTCTCCTTCAAGCATCAAGTAACATACTGCTATGACCTCTCATTATTCCTTTATCCTTGGCTATTACTTTGTTTATAAGCTTTATTTGAGTGTCATGTGTAGCAAGTTCATTTCCTTTTCTTTATACTTGACACATTATTCACTATAGACACTTGGCTCACATTCCTTCTTAGAACATTGATGCCCAGCACCTCTTTGGCTACTAAGTGCCTTGTAGTTAGGTTGCTCTTGATAGTGGACTTTCAGCTGATGATCCCGGGTTAGTTAACCCAAGTCACCGAGTGTTGATGCACTCCAAAGAACTTAATAATCCAAGCAGATCCTAATACAAAGACACCACAGGCATATATTCTAAGGTTCAAGCTATTGGTGTCCAGCTTTGTTTCTTTTTGTTTTTCTTTTGTTCTGTCACTTCTTTTTTTTTTTTTTTCTTTCTAACCAAGGATTTTTATTCGATTGAGATTCATAGACAGTAGGCCACTCTATACTTAGAAGGAGATATCCTGGCTCTTTATTCACTAAAAGTGAGCTATTATACAATCACACACATACCACCACTTACTTTTATTCTACTTCTATCTAACAGAGACTATCTTACTTCACATTCAAACATTTCTTTTATTGAACTTAAAGATGCAGGGGACAAAACATACTTTTTTGCTAAGTGAAAGTAAACACACAAGCACACACATAGACTAGCTTACTTATTTTAAAAGAAATTTGAATCTGTTTGAACTAAATGAACACTTTAACAAGACATCAATCAAAAGTATTTCTCAACAGCAAAGGTTAAGTATAGATACAACCTATTGGTTTGCATTTCTTTTGTTCTTCTTTCTGTTGTGCCCCTTTTTGAGTTTTGATGCATAGTATCTTCAATTAGTGGTTAACTCCCAGACTTAATTCCTTGCTACTTCTTCTGATTCAACAGGTTAACTCTGGGCAAACTTTTGTGTCCTTGCTAAAGGTTATGAAATTGAGACTAAACAAAAATAGTTAAGTTGTTGAATAATCTGTTTGATTGCTTGGAACTAGCAATGTGCAGGAAGTTAGAATGTAATTTTAAATGAAGTTTTGGTGGAACACCAAACTTAGCATCCTGCATTCTCCCTTAGATTGTTTTTGGTGTGCAACACTAAACTTAGCTCCTTGCAATACATAGCAGTTATCCAACACTCTTATTGAAAAAGTTATGAAAAGAAAACTACCTCAGGTTGGGTTGCCTCCCAACAAGCGCTCTTTTATTGTCACTAGCTTGACATCTTTCAATTCTTTTTAAGAGGGCTGTAGGTGTTGAACCTCTTTTTCCTTATCCCATTGTCCTCCCAAGTACAGCTTTGCTCTGTGACCATTTGCTGTGAATTGATTCTTTGTTGCCTCATCTAGCAGTTCAATATTCCCATAGGGAAAAATCTTTGTCACCAAGTATGGGCCAGTCCACTTAGACTTCAGTTTGCCAGGGAAAATTTTAAGCCTCGAATTATACAGGAGCACTTGCTGTCCTGGCTTGAATTCCTTCTTTGTGATCTTCTTGTCATGCCACTTCTTAGCTCTCTCCTTGTATATCTTAGCACTTTCATAAGTTTCTAGTCTAAATTCATCCAACTCATTTAGTTGTAACAACCTTTTTTCTCCTTCAGCTCAGGGATCAAGGTTGAGGAGTTTAGTGGCCCAAAAAGCTCTGTGTTCAAGCTCTACAGGGAGGTGGTAGGATTTGCCATACAATAGCTGAAAAGGTGACTTGCCAATAGGAGTTTTAAAAGCTGTCCTATACGCCCACAATGCATCCTCTAGCTTTCTAGCCCAATCTTTTCTTGTGATTCCTACTGTTTTCTCTAGGATCTTCTTTAATTCCCTATTTGCAAGTTCAGCTTGGCCGTTAGTCTGAGGATGGTAAGGTGTAGCTACTTTGTGAATTACTCCATATTTATGGAGGAGTTTCTCCATCTGTTTGTTGCAAAAGTGACTACCACCATCACTAACAAGACCCTTGGGCACTCCATACCTAGTGAAAATGTGCTTTTTAAGGAATTGGAGGACAATCTGTGCATCACAGGTGGTTGTGGCTATGGCTTCCACCCACTTTGAGACATACTCCACTGCTACCAAGATGTATCTAAAAGAATAAGAAGGAGGAAAAGGCCCCATGAAATCAATTCCCCATAGATCGAACAATTCTAATTCTAAGATAAAGTTTTGAGGCATCTCATTCCTTTTTGTTAATCCTCCTGCTTTCTGGCATTCATTACATTGGTGTACATATTCTCTGGCATCCGTGAAGATAGTTGGCCAATAGAAGCCACTCTGCAGTATTTTTGCGGCTGTTTTTTCTGGGCCAAAGTGTCCACCATAAGCTGAACCATGACAATGCCACAAGATGTCCCTCACTTCACTTTCAGGAACACACCTTCTGATTACTCCATCAGAGCATCTCTTGAACAAGAAGGGTTCATCCCATGAAAATTTCCTTGCTTTATTGATCAACTTCTTCACTTGTTGCTTAGAGAACTCTTGCGGTATCTTCCTTCCCACTTTGTAATTTGCTATGTCAGCAAACCAAGGTGCTTGCTGGATCTGCAGAAGGTGCTCATCTGGGAAGCTTTCATTTATGGGCTGGGATGCTTTTTGACTTGTTTCATGTGGTAGCCTCGACAGATGATCAGCGACCTGATTTTCAGTGCCCTTCCTATCTCTTATCTCAATGTCAAATTCTTGTAGGAGCAGTATCCACCTGATGAGTCTTGGTTTAGCATCCTGCTTTGACATCAAATACTTAAGTGCAGCATGATCAGTGTAAACCACAACTTTGGATCCTATCAGATATGATCTAAACTTATCAAATGCATAGACTACAGCTAGCAACTCTTTCTCTGTTGTGGTGTAATTTCTTTGGGCCTCATTCAACACTTTACTTGCATAATATATGACATGATGCAAATTTCCCTCCTTTTGCCCAAGTACAGCACCAATTGCAAGGTCACTTGCATCACACATGAGTTCAAAAGGTAATTCCCAATCTGGAGGTGTGATGATTGGTGCTGTTGTGAGTCTATTTTTTAAAGTTTCAAAGGCATGCTGGCAGTTTTCATCAAAAACAAAAGGGCTATCAAGTATTAACAGATTACTCAAAGGTTTGGCTATTTTTGAAAAGTCCTTGATAAACCTTCTGTAAAATCCGGCATGCCCCAAGAAACTTCTAACAGATTTCACATTAATTGGTGGAGGGAGTTTTTCTATGATCTCAACCTTTGCCTTATCAACCTCTATCCCTTTTCTTGAAACTTTATGGCCAAGAACAATCCCTTCGGGTACCATGAAATGGCATTTCTCCCAGTTTAAAACCAAATTAGTTTCTTGGCACCGTTTCAAGACAAGGGTTAAATGGTTTAGGCAAGCATTGAAATTATCACCAAAAACAGAGAAGTCATCCATGAAGACCTCTAGAAACTTTTTGACCATATCAGAGAAGATGGATAGCATACACCTTTGAAATGTGGCAGGGGCGTTGCAAAGCCCAAAGGGCATCCTTCGGTATGCAAAGACTCCAAATGGACATGTAAAGGCAGTCTTCTCTTGATCCTTGGGGTCCACCACGATTTGATTATACCCAGAATATCCATCCAAAAAGCAATAATATGCATGGCCGGCCAACCTTTCCAGCATCTGATCAATGAATGGGAGAGGGAAGTGGTCCTTTCTGGTCGCATCATTCAACCTACTATAGTCTATGCACATCCTCCATCCAGTCACTGTTCTAGTAGGAATCAACTCATTCTTCTCATTAGTGATGACCGTCATTCCTCCTTTTTTTGGTACAACTTGAACCGGGCTCACCCATGGGCTGTCAGATATTGGGAAGATTATCCCTGCATTCCACAACTTCATTACTTCCTTTTGGACAACTTCCTTCATTGTGGGATTTAGTCTTCTTTGAGGTTGAACCACTGGTTTGGAATTATCTTCCAAGAGGATTTTATGCATACAAACTGCAGGGCTGATACCTTTCAGGTCATCAATGGTCCATCCCAAAGCATCTTTGTGGGCTTTGAGTACATCAAGAAGTTCTCCCTCTTCCTTCTTTGTCAGGGATGAATTTATGATCACTGGGAAGCTTTCCGATGTGCCAAGGAATGCATATTTGAGATGGGTTGGTAAAGGTTTTAGTTCTTGTTTTCATACATCTTCCTTCTTGTCTTGTCTTTCATCTTGCTCAGTAGAGGTCTCAGCCACTTGTTCCTCTGTTGCCCCTTGATTTCCTTCTTGCTCTTGAAAATTTTCTTCCAATATTTCTTCCACCAAACTATCTATCATATCCACTCTTACGTAATCCTCTTGCTCAGGAACGTGTTGCATTGATTTGAACACATTTATGACCATTTGTTCATTATGGACCCTGAAGATCATTTCTCCTTTTTCTACATCAATGATGGCCCTTGCTGTGTGTAGAAATGGCCTTCCCAGAATGATTGAGTCGTTTCCTTCTTCTTCAGTATCCAAAATTACAAAATCTACTGGGAAAATAAACTCCCCAACCTTCACCAACAGATTCTCCACAATTCCACTTGGTGTCTTGATTGATCTGTCAGCCATGACTAGTGACATCCTGGTGGGTTTAAGCTCTTCTATGGCAAGTTTTCTCATCATTGAGAGAGGCAATAAATTGATGCTGGCACCCAGGTCATAGAGAGCCTTGTTGAGAATTATCCTGCCAATAGTGCATGAGACTACAAAGCTTCCCGGATCCTTAAGTTTTGGTGGAATACCCCGTTGAATCACAGCACTGCATTCCTCGGTGAGTAATACGGTTTCCTTCTCAAGCCAGCTTCTTTTCTTGTTGATAAGATCCTTCAGAAACTTGGAATATAGAGGCATTTGCTCAAGTGCTTCAGCCAAGGGAATATTGATTTCCAGCTTCTTAAAAATCTCAAGGAACTTGTGAAAATGCTGGTCTTTAACCTCTTTGTTGAACCTCTGGGGGTAAGGCAGTGGAGGTGTGATGCTCTTTCCTATTTGCTGCTGTCCCTGGGTTACTTCCTTTGAGCTATGTGGCTGGTTGCTTTTCTCCTTGGGTTTCTCAGTGTTTTTGTTTGGCATCACAACTTGCTCCTTAGCTCCATCTGCCTTTGTTTGCTTCTCATCCTCTGTTGGTTCTTTGATGCTCTCTGCTTGCTTCTGTGTAGTGTCATTGTTGCTTATCAATGTTCTCCCACTCCTTAATTGTATTGCCTTGCATTCCTCCTTGGGATTTGGGATTGTGTCACTGGGCAATGAGTTTGAAAGTCTCTCAACAGATACTTGCTTGGAGAGTTGCCCAATCTGCCTCTCTAGGCTCTTTAATGATGCTTCATGGTTTTTGTTTGTTATTTCCTGGTGTTTCATCATTTTCTCTATCAAGGTCTCTAAGTTGGTGAGTCTTTGAGGTTCAGGTGGTGCTTGTGGTGGGTTGTGAGATGTGGGTGGTAGGTGGTAAACATTTTGGTTGGTGGAATGGTTGTTAGATTGGTACTGGTTGAGATTAGGGTAGTTGTTTTGAGGTTTTCTGTATGTGTTTTGGTTAATCTGCTGCTGGTTGTAGTTTTGGTTGTTTCTTGGGTTGTTTTGGTTTGAGTTCCTCTGCCATGGTTGTTGGTTTTGGTTGTGAGTGTCTCCCCATCTGAGGTTGGGGTGATTTTTCATGAGGGGTTGTAGGTATCACCATAGAATTCATTTGGATTTGAATGCATGTACTGGACTTGTTCCTGTTGTTGCTCCTCTTGGATTTCTTCATTTTGCCCCCATGTGGCTGATGGTTGGCTGGTGTTAACTGCTGCAACTTGGAGGCCATCAATCCTCTTGGTCATTTGCTCAAATTGTTGTTGAATTTGCTGCTGCAATAATTTGTTTTGAGCCAGGATTGAATCCACTCCTTCTAGCTCCATTACTCCTTTCCTTTGTGATGGTTGGCGGCCTCTTTGATGAGCAAAGAAATATTGGTTGTTGGCCACCATATCAATGAGTTCTTGAGCCTCCTCTGCAGTTTTCATGAGTTGCAAGGAACCTCCAGCTGAATGATCCAAAGCTTCCTGGGATTTCAGTGTTAAGCCTTCATAGAAGTTCTGTAGCTTCTCCCACTCATTAAACATGGCAGGGGGACATTTCCTGATTAGAGCCTTGTACCTCTCCCATGCCTCATAGATGGGTTCAGCCTCCATTTGTGTAAATGTTTGTACCTCAGCCTTTAACCTTATAATCCTCTGAGGTGGGTAAAACTTGGCAAGAAACTTGGTTACCAAATCATCCCAGTTGTTGATGCTGTCCCTTGGAAAAGATTCCAACCATTGAGTGGCCTTGTCCCTGAGAGAAAATGCGAATAGCATCAGCTTGTAACTGTCAGGAGGCACACCATTAGTTTTGACAGTGTTGCATATCCTCAAGAAAGTGGATAAGTGTTGGTGCGGGTCTTCAAGTGGTCCTCCCCCAAAAGAGCAATTGTTCTGAACCAAAGTGATGAGTTGTGGCTTGAGTTCAAAATTGTTAGCATTGACATTTGGAGCTAAGATGCTGCTTCCACAATGTCTAGGATTTGCAAAGGTGTAGGAGGCCAAAACTCTCCTCTGGGGTGGGTTGTCATTATTGTTGTCTGCTCCACCTGGTGGATTGGTTGAATGTTCCTCCATCTCTTGAAATTCCTCGTCTCCAACAATATTTTTCCCTCTTTCAGCTCTTCTTAACCTCCTGAGAGTTCTTTCGTCTTATTCGTGAAAATTGGGTGTGGTTCTTCTTGTGCCTGACATACAAGCAGAGCATGAGAAATGCACAAAACCAGGGACACTTCAATCTACTGCTAGATTTAAGTGTTAGTTAGTTTAAGCAAAAAATCAAATAGTTAGTGGGTTAATCAAAATTAAAGAAAAAGTGCTTGATCTAGATTACCACCTCACTTAATCATTGTCAATCTAATCAATCTCCGGCAACGGCGCCAAAAACTTGATAAGTATTTTGGAGGAAAATGAATTTCTCCCAAAACACACAAATCTAACCGGCAAGTGTACCGGGTCGCATCAAGTAATAAAAACTCACGGGAGTGAGGTCGATCCCACAGGGATTGAAGGATTGAGCAATTTTAGCTTAGTGGTTAATTTAGTCAAGCGAATCAAGATTTGGTTGAGTGTTTTGTGATTTACAGAAATTAAATTGCATGGAATTAAAGAGAACAGGAAATAAATTGCTGAATCTTAAAGAACAAGAAATTAAATGGCAGAAACTTAGAATGCAAGAAATGTAAATTGCGGAATCTTAAAGTGCAAGAAATGTAAATTGACTTGAATTGTAAAGGGGATTGGGACTTGGATTTGCAGAAATTAAACAAGGAAAAGTAAATTTGCATCAAGCAGAGAAGTAGAAGAGGTTTTGGGTTAAATCGGATCTTGAAGCAGAAAAGTAAATGAACATGAAAACAGTAAACAGAGAATTAGAAATTGAAAGTTCAGATCTCAGGACCCAGAGACTAGAAAACCGAGTCTAGATCTCAATGCCTTCCTAGATCCAACAAGAACAATTGCAAGGGAATTGTAAATTGCAAGGAAAGTAGATGAAGAGCAATTAACAGAAATTAAATTCAATCAAGCAGTAAATAAAGCAGAGAGATCCAAGGATGAGATTGAAACAGAATTTCTTCAATTCTCCAACCCAAGATCGAAGACAATTGTAATTGAAATTGAAAGCAATAAAACTAAGAGGAAGAGAAGTGAATTATCCTTCCCCAAGACTAAGAAATTAAAGATCACTCAATATCCAAAGCTCTCCGAAAACTATTATGAAAATTCAAAGGGAAAGCTCCCTGAAGAACTTGAATTCTATCCTATTTATACACTTTCTTCAAATGATCTTCAAGCCTTGAGTTGGGCCTTTGCTCTTGGTGGAATTGGGTTGAAAGAGGCCTTCGTTGATTGCTCTTGGAGTTTGGAGAAGAACCAAAGTGAACCAAATGAACCGGGTTGGAGTTTTGCAAAAGTTGGAGTAAAAGTTTGAGCAAAAGTTAGGGGCTAACTTTTGTTCCAACTTTTCATATCAGCCACCATAACTTGCTGCTATCCACGTTGGGACAAAAGTTAGGGGTCTAACTTTTGCTCCAACGTTGGCCTCCTAATGTGTACTTATGGCGCCAACGTTAGCCCAAAAGTTAGAGGCTAACGTTGGCGCAAACTTTTGCTCCTCCCCTTGTATTTTTCATGTGCCAACGTTAGCCCAAAAGTTAGGGGCTAACGTTGGCGCAAACTTTTGGTGGCCAGGGAGGTTTTTCTTATGCCAACGTTAGCCACCAAGTTAGGGGCTAACGTTGGCGCAAACTTTTGGTGCCCAGGGGTGATTTTCATGTGCCAATGTTAGCCCAAAAGTTAGGGGCTAACGTTGGGGCTAACTTTTCACCCAAAAGTTTGTGCAAAAGTTTGAGGCTAACTTTAGGTCCAGCTTTTTGCTTCCTGGTTCAATTTCACTTATTCCATTGTCCTCTCTTTACTCCTAGCTATTCCTTCTTGCTTCAACCTTTCTCCAAGCTTTCTTCACCTATCATTAATCAACCAAACACATAAAAGCTATGCTTAAAATCATGAGATATTCATTCTTTCATAATATGTGACAATTATAGTATAAAACCTCATGAAATAGCATGAATTCATACATGGTTGATTAAATCAAAGGAAACATGAAAATCTACCCAATTAGCTTGCTTATGGCTCAAGAAAGTGCATAATTCAATTGAAAACTAAAGAAAAGGGCTAGTGAAACTAGGCTAAGATGACTTGTCATCAAACCTCCTATAGAATCCTGCATGCCCCAGAAAGCTTCTAATTGCCTTAACATTGGCAGGTGGTGGTAATTTTTCAATTACCTCTATTTTTGCTTGATCCACCTCTATTCCCTTGTTTGAAATTTTATGTCCAAGGACAATCCCTTCAGTCACCACAAAGTGACATTTTTCCCAGTTTAAAACCAGGTTGGTCTCTTGGCATATTTTTAGAAGTAGTTTCAGGTGATCAAGACAGGAGCTGAATGAGTCTCCATATACTGAGAAGTCATCCATGAAGACTTCCAGAAATTTTTCCACCATATTAGAGAAGATAGAGAGCATGCATCTCTGGAAGGTTGCAGGCACATTACACAGCCCAAATGGCATCCTTCTATAAGCAAACACTCCAGATTAACATGTGAATGCTGTTTTCTCTTGATCCTGGGGATCTACTGCAATCTGGTTATAGCCTGAGTAGCCATCCAAAAAGCAGTAATAATCATGACCTGACAGTCTTTCTAGCATCTGGTCTATGAATGGTAAAGGAAAATGATCCTTTCTGGTGGCTGTATTGAGCCTTCTTTAGTCAATACACATGCGCCACCCTGTAACTGTTCTTGTAGGAACCAGTTCATTCTTTTCATTATGAACCACTGTCATGCCTCCCTTTTTGGGGACAACTTGGACAGGGCTCACCCAGGGGCTGTCAGAAATAGGATAAATAATCCCAGCCTCCAGTAATTTGGTGACCTCTTTTTACGCCACTTCCTTCATGGCTGGATTTAGCCGCCTCTGTGGTTGAACCACTGGTTTAGCATTATCCTCCAATAAGATTTTGTGCATGCATCTAGCTGGGCTTATGCCCTTAAGGTCACCTATGGACCACCCAAGAGCTATCTTGTGTGTCCTTAGCACTTGAATAAGTGCTTCCTCTTCCTGTGGATTTAAAGCAGAGCTTATGATTACTGGAAAAGTGTCACCTTCTCCCAGAAATGCATATTTTAGGGATGGTGGTAATGGTTTGAGCTCGGGTTTAGGAGGTTTTTCCTCTTCCAGAGGAAATTTCAGAGGCTCTTTCATTTCCTCTGAATCCTCCAAATCAGGCTGAACATCTTTAAAGATGTCTTCCAACTCTGATTCGAGACTCACAGCCATGTTGATCTCTTCTACCAAAGAGTCAATAAGATCAACTTTCATGCAGTCTTTTGATGTGTCTGGATGCTACATGGCTTTGACAGCATTCAACTTAAACTCATCATCATTGACTCTCAGGGTTATTTCCCCCTGTTGGACATCAATGAGAGTTCGTCCAGTTGCTAGGAAGGGTCTTCCTAGAATGAGAGTAGCACTCTTGTGCTCCTCCATTTCCAGCACTACAAAGTCAATGGGAAAGGCGAATGGCCCAACTCTGACAATCATGTCTTCAATCACGCCTGATGGGTATTTAATGGAGCCATCAGCAAGTTGGAGACATATCCGGGTTGGTTTAACTTCTTCAGTTAAACCAAGCTTACTGATAGTAGATGCAGGTATTAGGTTGATGCTTGCCCCAAGATCACATAAAGCTGTCTTGGTGCAATTACCTTCTAATGTGCATGGTATCAGAAAACTCCCAGGGTCTTTAAGCTTTTCAAGAAAGCTTTTCAGAATGACTGCACTGCATTCTTCAGTGAGGAGAACTCTTTGAGTTTCTCTCCAATCCTTCTTATGACTCAAGATCTCTTTCATGAACTTGGCATAAAAAGGTATTTGCTCAACTGCCTCTGCACATGGAATCTTTATTTCAAGAGTCCTGAGATAATCTGCAAAGCGAGCAAATTGCTTATCCTGCTCCTCTTGGCGGAGTTTTTGAGGATAAGGTATCTTGGCTTTATATTCCTCAACCTTAGTTGCTGTAGGTTTATTTCCTACAAAAGTGGTTGAAGAAGCCTTTTTAGATGGGTTGTCATTAGCACTTGTGTGTGTCTGATCCCTCACTGGCAATTGAGTGCCAGAGTTAGAAGCTGGAGTGACGTTAGACGCTAGCTCCTCATTTGTTCCTGGCGTCTGAACACTAGAACTGTGCTTCTTTTGGGCGTTCAACGCCAGATCCTTGCTTGTTTCTGGTGTTGAACGCCAGTACTGAGCATGGTCTGGGCGTTCAGCGCCAGCCTTCCACCCAATTTTTGGCGTTTTAATGCCAGAATTATTTTTCCCTGGGCTATTACTGTCCTCAAGTAGATTTTGGGTGGTTTGCTCATTTCTTGGCTTCTTGCTGCCTTGAGGTGGGGTATTTAATGTCTTCCCACTTTTTAATTGAACTGCTTAGCATTCTTCTGTTATTTGTTTTGACAGCTGCTGCTTTGTTTGCTTCAATTGTTCTTCCATATTTATGTTAGCCATCCTTGTCTCTTGTAGTCTATCCTTGAATTTGGCTAACTGCTTTGTTAGAAAGTGCAGTTGCTGATTGAATTCAGCAGCTTGTTTTACAGGACTGAGTTCAGCAGTTACTGTTTTAACCTCTTCTTTTATGGAAGGGTCACTGCTTAGGTACAGATGCTGATTTCTAGCAACTGTATCAATGAGCTCTTGAGCTTCTTCAATTGTCTTTCTCATGTGGATAGATCCACCAGCTGAGTAGTCTAGAGAGATTTGAGCTCTTTCTGTAAGCCCATAATAGAAGATGTCTAACTGAACCCACTCTGAAAACATTTCAGAGGGGCATTTTCGTAGCATCTCTCTGTATCTCTCCCAGGCATCATAAAGAGATTCATTATCCCCTTGTTTAAAGCCTTGGATGTCCAGCCTTAGCTGTGTCATCCGTTTTGGAGGAAAGTATTGGTTCAGGAATTTTTCTGTCAGCTGTTTCCATGTCCTTATGCTAGCCTTAGGTTGGTTATTTAACCACCTTTTAGCTTGGTCATTTATAGCAAATGAAAATAGTATTAATCTGTAGACATCCTGATCTACTTCCTTATCATGTACTGTGTCAGCAATCTGTAAAAACTGTGCCAGAAACTCTGTAGGTTCTTCCTGTGGAAGACTGAAATACTGGCAACTTTGCTGCACCATGATAATGAGCTGAGGATTCAACTCAAAGCTACTGATTCCAATGGAGGGTATGCAGATACTACTCCCATATAAAGCAGTAGAGGGGTTAGCATATAACCCCAGAGTCCTCTTGGACTGTTCATTTTCGCTTAGGTCCATGATGGAGAAAGGGAGATGATGTAAAGTAGAAGAAAATATTTTTATTTATTTAATTATTTATTTATTTCGAAAACAAAATAAATTAAAATAAAATAAATAAAAATGGTGAAGATTTTCGAAAAAAAAAATAAGGAGAGAGAAAGTGGTTAGGAAATTTTGAAAAGGATATGATGATTTTTGAAAAAGATTTTAAATTTTGAAATAAAAATCTGAATTTTAAAGGTAAATTTCGAAAATTTTCTTCAAAATAGAGAGAAAAGATATTTTTGGATTTAAAGAGGAGAGAGAAAAACAATAAGATAGTACAAGATTTAAAATTTTTAGATCTAATGCTCCTTGTTTTTGAAAATTTTGGAGGGAAAACACCAAGGAACACCAAACTTAAAAACTTTAAGATCAAGACACAAGGAAACTCAAGAACACTTTGAAGACTCACAAGAACATGAAGAAAGAACACCAAACTTAAAATTTTTAGAAAACCAAACAAAAATTTTCTAAAAACAAAGAAAAATCAACAAGAAAACACCAAACTTAAAGTTTGGCACAAGATTTATTCAAAGAAAAATTATTTTTGAAAAAGATTTTAAAAATAGGCTAGCCAATTACTAAGAACATAAGCACCACGCTCTAGCTAATTGAGCTATAAGTTTAAAGTGTTTTAACAAGGTATAAATAATAAAAGACTCTAAACCAAAAAGAAAAATTTTTCCTAATCTAAGCAACAAAATAAACCGTCAGTTGTCCAATCCCCGGCAACGGCGCCAAAAACTTGGTGCACGAATTGTAAATCACACTTTTTACAACTTGTACCACTAACCAGCAAGTGCACTGGGTCGTCCAAGTAATACCTTACGTGAGTAAGGGTCGATCCCACGGAGATTGTTGGCTTGAAGCAATCTATAGTTATCTTTTAACTCTTAGTCAGGAAAACAATAAAATAATTCACTTATCAAATTTGATTGCAAGGAATAAAAGGGCAGAACACAAATTATACTTGTATGCAATGATGGAGAATATGTTGGAGTTTTGGAGATGCTTTGTCTTCTGAAATTCTGCTTTCCTCTGTTTTCTGATTCACGCATGCACGTCCTCCTATAGCAAGCTGTGTGTTGGTGGATCACCATTGTCAATGGTTACCATCCATCCTTCCAGTGAAAAGGGTCCAGATGCGCTGTCACCGCACGGCTAATCATCTGCAGGTTCTCAATCGTACCGGAATAGGATTTATTATCCTTTTGCGTCTGTCACTACGCCCAGCACTCGTGAGTTTGAAGCTCGTCACAGTCATTCAATCCCTGAATCCTACTCGGAATACCACAGATAAGGTTTAGACTTTCCTGATTCTCTTGAATGCTGCCATCAATTTAGCTTATACCACGAAGATTCTGATTAAGAGATCTAAGAGATATTTATTCATTCTACGGTGGAACGTAAGTGGTTGTCAGGAACGCGTTCGTGGAGGAATGATGATGATTGTCACGTTCATCACATTCATATTGAAGTGTGAATGGATATCTTAGATAGGAACACGCATGTTTGAATGGAAAACAGAAATACTTTCATTAATTCATCGAGACACAGCAGAGCTCCTCACCCCCAACAATGGAGTTTAGAGACTCATGTCGTCAAAAGGTACAAAGTTCAGATCTAAAATGTCATGAGATACAAAATAAATCTCTAAAAGTTGTTTAAATACTAGACTAGTAAACTAGGTTTACAGAAAATGAGTAAACTATGATAGATGGTGCAGAAATCCACTTCTGGGGCCCACTTGGTGTGTGCTGGGGCTGAGACTTAAGCTAATCACGTGCATAGGGCTGTTTTGGGTGTTCAACGCCAGCTTTGGATCCTTTTCTGGCGTTGAACTCCAACTTGTAACTTGTTTCTGGCGCTGGACGCCAGACTGCAACATGGAACTGGCGTTGAACGCCAGTTTACGTCATCTATCCTTGAGCAAAGTATGGACTATTATATATTTCTGGAAAGCCCTGGATGTCTACTTTCCAACGCAGTTGAAAGCGCGCCATTTGGAGTTCTGTAGCTCCAGAAAATCTATTCCGAGTGCAGGGAGGTCAGAATCCAACAGCATCAGCAGTCCTTTTTCAGCCTGAATCAGATTTTTGCTCAGCTCCCTCAATTTCAACCAGAAAATACCTGAAATTACAGAAAAACACACAAACTCATAGTAAAGTCCAGAAATATGAATTTTGCCTAGAAACTACTGAAAATAAACTAAAAACTAACTAAAACACACTAGAAACTATATGAAATTAACCCCAAAAAGCGTATAAAATATCCGCTCATGAAGGGGCAAGAAATGTAAATAGCAAAAGAAATAAGCTAAATACTAAGAAAGCTCTTGGCAAGGGATGAGAATTAGAAGTCCTATCCTCATTATCATCATCAATTGTGACAAGAATTGTCCATTACTCCCACTTAGTCAAACTCTAACTATGAAGGAAAGTCAAGTGGATGGAATTGGCTCTTGTCCACAAGTCCTTGTCAAATCTTAAGGAAAGACTAGCTTTAGTGGCATTCAAGTCAATTAGCAACTTCCAATTATCAATCAACAAAAGAGTTTAATAACTCAAGAATCTCCAATTACTTAAACCAAGCCAAAAGGAGAGAAACCTACAATAAAACCCAACCAAACATGTTATTAAACACTTGGAAGGCATAAAAGAAAAGCAAGATAAAATTGCGAGAAATGTAAATCTACAACTACTCAAGCAAGGAAATAACAACAAATCAATTAAACAAGAAGAAACATAAAACATATATTGCATTAAATGGAAATCAAAGGGAACAAAAGTGGATGAACATAAAAATGACTAGAATAAAAAATTAACAAAAGGAACTAGAAGATTAAAGATGTAGCAACAAGAAATTGAAAGGAAGAGTAGATGAAAACAAGAATTAAAATCTAGATCAAAGAAGAGGTTTGAATCTAATCTAACCTAATTCTAGAGAGAAGCTCTCTAGGATTCTAACCTAAAACATGATAAAAACTAAACTATGACTACTTGGTTCATCCCTCTTCAATCCTTGGATTTAATAGCATCAGAAATGAGTTAGATTGGGCCCAAAATACTTCAGAAATTGCTAGACACGAGTTGCCTTAAGTGTCACACTGATCCTGCAATGCGTGCACGTGGAACAACGCGTACACATAACCAAACGCATAGCAACTATGAAAAATTTTATATCATTTCGAAGCCCCGGATGTTAGCTTTCCAACGCAATTAGAACCGTATCATTTGGACCTCTGTAGCTCAAGTTATGATCATTTTAGTACAAAGAGGTCAGGATTGACAGCTTATCAATTCCTTCATTTCTTTATGAGTTCTCCATTTTTACATGCTTTTCTCTTCACTTCTTCCATCCAATACTTGCCTTACGAACCTGAAATCACTTAACAAACATATCAAGGTATCGAATGGAGTTAAAGTGAATTAAATTTAGCTATTTTAAGTACTAAAAAGCATGTTTTCACACTTAAGCACAAATTTAGGGAGAATTACAAAACCATCCTATTTCATTGAATAAATGTGAGAAAAGTTGATAAAATTCCCTAAATTAAGCACAAGATAAACCACAAAGTTGGGGTTTATCAAATCTTCCCACACTTAAACCAAGTATGTCCTCATGCTAAGAATAAAGAAGGACAAGAAAAGGAGGTATGAACATTTATTCAATGCAAAGAAACTATATGCACCTATCTATATGAATGAAACTAAATGCAAAGTGATTCTACCTACTTGGTTAAAAATAAATCAATCTCTAAGAACATATATGAACATGTGGGGCTAAGGTCATATGACGACTCACAACTCTACCAATTCAAATATCAAAATGAAGTTCAAATAGACTTGCAAGAAGAAAGCTCATGAAAGCCGGGAACAAGGAATTGAGCATCGAACCCTCACCGGAAGTGTATCCGCTCTAGTCGCTCAAGTGATTAGGGTCGATCCACTCAATTCTTCTCTAATCTTGCTTTCCAAGATTTGTTTTTCATCTAACAATCAACAATTATTTAATGCATGCATACATATATCATGAAGGCTTATCCATAGGTTGTAATGGGGTTAGGGTCACGGTGAGGTTATATTTGGTCAAGTGGACTAGAATTTGAATCTTTGACTAACCTAAGCTTCCCACCTAACCTATATAACAACCTATAGAATTTTAATACAAGCCTAACCCCCCATTCTTCACTTTTTCACACACTCATGCATTTCTCCCTTTTTTTTTATCACATCCCATAGGCATTGATTATTATTGAACCTTACATTGGGGCATTTTGTCCCCTTTTTATTTCTTTCTATTTTTTTCTTTTATATATATTATTTTTTTCTATTTTTACCTTGTATTTTTTTTCTTTTCAAACTAAAAATATATACAAGAGCATCAATGCATATGTTTTAACATTTAATGCATGAGTATGTACCCAAGTTCCAAGATCTTCAATGAAAATAAAAACATACTCTTACCTCAACTAATGTCCCAAGTTTTGCCACACTTGAATGATACACAATCACTAGCCTAAGCTAATCAAAGATCCAAATAAAGGACATTTATTATTTTTCCGCTTTAAGGCTTGTAATGTGCTAATATTAAGAACAAAGTGGGTTAATCGTAGCCTCAAAGTTGGCTAACAATGGTTGATGAAAGGTAGGCTATTTGGGTAAGTGAGCTAAATGAAATGATGGCCTCAATCATATATATGCATTCATACACAAAATAACAGACATAAAGAATCCAACAAATCAAGGATTGCAATAACAGATAGAGAATAATCACACAAGAAGGAGAAATAGTAGTTATAAGATGTAACCACGCAGTTGGGCTCAAAACTCACATGCTTGTGTTCTTAGCTCACCATGTTCCTGAATAATTTCTTCAGGCAAGATCAACAAAAATTTTTTCAAATTGGTAGGGTACCCTAAAAACAGTTTCTTGGAAAATCAATTATCACCCTAACCAAGTAGTCCTAATAAGAAAGAAGTGGTAAAATATGTATAAATTCTAACTAACATGCAACCTCTCATGCAATACAATAACTAATCTAACAAAGAAAATTGAAAATTGGTGTTGAAGAAGAAAATTATTACCCACGGAGATTGGTCATTGACCAAACCTCCCCACACTTAAAGATTGCACCGTCTTCGGTGCATCCAAAGATGAGCAAGGTGGGCAGGTTGCTACAATTGATGAGCTTCTTCAAAGGATTATGCGGGTGGACTTGTTTGTTGCCCCATTTAAAAGCTTTTCCTTTTCTTCCTTCTTGGTAGCCAACCTAAAAGAAAAGAAAAATAAAGAAAATTAAGCCTACAACAAAGATATCAAAGCAATAGAACATAGGTGAAAGCTAATGCCAAATAAGAGTAAGGTTCTTAACTATATGGTAGCTACAACATATAAGTTTGAAAACAATATAAGCTAAGGCATATCAACTAATACATGATTCAAGAGTAAAGTCAAAGCATGAAGGGCACTCAGAAGCATCAAGTTCAAACAAGAAAGAGTAGGTCATGAAAGACATGCAAGTTCATATCAATGCACAAAGGATATAAGAATCATTAAAGGTTAAGCATTGACTTAGAAATTTCATCACCCATCGATATCCAACAAGTCAAGAAGCACCAAAACTAACCAAGAAAATCTCAACAATTGAGTATGAGAATTCAACACCAATGATAAAATAAAGACTTAGAAAAGAAAATAAGAATAAGCTATAAACACAAAATTAAAATGCAATGAATAAAGGTATGCAAATGCAATAAACAAAGAAAATTAAATATGAGAAAATATAAAAAGTGAAAATTATTTATTTTTTATTTTTTAATTTTTAATTTTTTATTTTATTTTTTCTTTGAAGAGAGGGAAAAGAAGAAAGTAAGAAAAGAAGAAGAGAGAAGAAGAAAGGTAGAAAGAAAGAAGAAGGAGAGAAGAAGAAGAAGAAAGGAGAAAGGAGAAAAACAGGGTGCAATCCACGCATAAGCGTTGCCCATGCTTAAGCATGGATTGCAGCAGGGACAATTGACGCATAAGCGTCACCCACGCTTACGTGTGGATTGCAGCAGGGACAATTGATGCATAAGCGTCACCCATGCTTACGCGTGGATTGCAGCACAACTCTAGCACAACTCTCTGGTTTTGTACCAGGAGTCCCCATATGGCAATCTACGCATAAGTGTCGCCCATGCTTAAGCGTGGATTGACCCCCGTTTTTTTAGAAGCATAAAAACAAAATTTAACACTATCCTAACCTATAAACATTCTAAATCAACCGAAATTCCAATTTAACAAAACTTTTTTTTTTCAAAAATTTTTGAAGACACAACAAACAAAACTTGCACTTCAAGCAAAATGCAATCAAGACAAAAGTGCAATTTAAACAAACTAACAACGAAAGCATTAAGATAAGAATATTCAAAGAAAACTACCTACAATGACAACTCAAATCACTCATTGATTATATTTACAAGAGAATGGAAAGAATTTACCATGGTGGGGTGTCTCTCACCTAGCACTTTTATTTAAAGTCCTAAAGTTGGACATTTGGTGGAGTCCTTTGATGACATGTCATCATGTCATATTTTTCTATGCTTTTTCATACAAGAAATTGATAATTAGTGCTTAAATATTGCATTCTTTTGTGCTTAAATAGTATATTTCTTTGATCTTTTGATTTGTTAAATTTTGTAGGAAATAAGAAGAAAAAGAAGCAAAAGAGCACAAAATAAGCTAAAAAGGAGAAAAAAAAGTGTTTTGGAGCACACTTTGAAGTTGGAACACACTTTGATGCCTTAGGCCACCCTTTTAAAAGCATGGCCCATGACCAAGTAGCACTCAAACAAGGTACCAGCGCTCAATTTGAAGAGAGCGCTAAGTTAAAAAAGTTAACTTTTTCGGGCTTTTCTAAAGCCTTGTGACAGCATGACCATGCCTCCTTCAAAGGGCCATAACTTGAGCTACAAATGTCCAATTGAAGCGATTTCAGTTGCGTTGAAAAGCTGACATTCAAAGCTTTCCAACAATATGTAATGATCTATATTTGGCATACAATTGAAGCACAAGTGATAGGCATCTTTAAGGCCCAAAAACCAACCAAATATGCTCTCACCAAGGCTCGAAGAGGGGGTCACCAAGAAAAGCAAGGCAAAGCACTCAAATTGGGGCACCCAAGGTTCGAACCAGGCACATGATGAACCAAGAGAAGCGCTACACCAAGCAAGGGAGCAAAGGCATTGGGCGCTCAGTTACTTTACTTCACTGAGTGCCATTACTTCATGAAAAAAATTGCCAAAATGGTGAAGCCAGCAACGTTCGAAAGTGGAGCCTCACTCAAGGCATATGCAGCGCTCAGTTCACTAACTTAACTGAGCGCTATGAATGAGACTTGGCACGAGCCTGGGACAAGGCATTGGGTGCTCAGTTACCTTACTTACCTGAGCGCTCCACTGGAAGCATGCCTCCAACCAAAATTAAACCAAGTGCCCCTGACCTAAGCTACACAAAATACACACTAATCCAATTAAATCAAGCCATCCGGATCTACTCTTCTTCAAATCCAAAGCAAGCAAAGCCCATTATCATCACTCAAAGGCACAAGAAATAGTTAGATTAGGAATTTCATTTAATTGTAATTTATTTTCAATTTCAATTTAATTTTCATCTTGTAAAGCCTCTATAAAGGCATCAATTTCATTTCATTAAGAAGGCTCGCTCTACTAGAGAGCAGTAGGAGTAGAATAGAGAGCTCTCTTTTAATTTTTCTTTTTGAATTTTAGAGAATTGAGATCGGATCTGAGATTGTTCCCTACTTTCATTTGCTTTCTTCTACAACCTATGCATCCTTTTCACGTCGATTTTTAGGTCACGCGGCCGCGTGGGTGACGCGGTCGCGTGGTAGGCCAATGTTCCCACATGACGCAGATGCGTCAGCGATGCGGTCGCGTGGGGTGATTTGTGCCAAAGGCACGCCTGCAGCCATGCTCCTGCGTGACTCTCTATTCGCTCTCTTATTCTTTCTGAGCCACCTGCGACGCGGACGCGTCGATGATGCGGTCGCGTCGCGTAAATTTTTTTTTTTCAAAATAACAATATGCAAATGCAAATGCAAGCTAAATGTGCGAATAAGGATGAGTTCAGAGCTTGAAGGATGACTTAGGTGAAAAACTCCGTACGGCTCAGCCTTCTTTACTCTGTATGGACCTTCCCATCTTGATCTCAACTTGCCTGGTATGAGCCTCAGTCTAGATTTGTAAAGGAGGACTAAGTCCCCAGGTTGGAACTCTTTCCTCCTGATGTGCTGATCATGTACAGCCTTCATCTTTTCCTTGTACAACCTTGAGTTCTCATAAGCTTCCAGGCGAAGGCTTTCTAATTCTTGCATTTGCAATTTCCTTTCAGCTCCGGCTGTTTCCAATCCCATGTTGCACTTTTTTACTGCCCAAAAGGCTTTGTGCTCTACTTCAACTGGGAGATGACAAGCTTTTCCATAAACTAAGCGGAAAGGACTCATCCCAATAGGTGTCTTGTATGCTGTTCTGTATGCCCAAAGTGCATCTTGTAGCCTGGTGCTCCAGTCTCTCCTATGAGGTTTGACTATCTTCTGCAATATACGCTTTATCTTTCTAGTTGACACCTCGGCTTGCCCATTAGTCTGAGGATGGTAGGCGGTTGCAACTTTATGAATTATCCCATGCTTCTTCATTAATCCTGTTAGTCTCCTGTTACAAAAATGGGTACCTTGATCGCTCACGATTGCTCGTGGGGATCCAAAGCGACAAATAATGTGGTTTCTATCAAAGGAAACAACAGTGTTAGCATCATCAGTGTGGGTAGGAATTGCTTCCACCCATTTGGAAATGTAATCCACAGCTAACAATATATAAAAATGACCATTAGAATTTGGAAATGGACCCATGAAGTCAATGCCCCAAACATCAAAAACTTCACAGAAAAGCATAATTTGTTGAGGTATCTCATCCCTCATGGATATATTACCAAATTTTTGGCATGGGAAAAAAGATTTATAAAATTCAGTAGCGTCTCTAAAAAAGTAGGCCACCAGAATCCACAGTCTAAGATTTTTCTAGTTGTTCTTTGAGGGCCAAAATGTCCTCCACTCTCAGATGAATGGCAGGCCTCTAAGATAGACTGGAATTCTGATTGAGGCACACACTGTCTAATTACTTGGTCAGCGCCACATCTCCATAAATATGGGTCCTCCCATATATAATATTTAGACTCGCTTTTCAGGTTGTCTCTTTGATGCTTAGTAAAGTTTGGAGGAAAGGTGTGGCTAACTAGATAATTAGCTACAGGTGCATACCAAGGACTACCTCAGATACTGCTTGCAGGTTATCAAATGGAAATATCAGCTATAGGAGTGGAGTCATGCTTAATGTGCTCAAGGCGACTCAAGTGGTCTGCCACTAGATTCTAGTTACCACTCCTATCCTTAATTTCTAAATCAAATTCTTGTAGTTGTAGTATCCAACGTATAACCCTTAGTTTAGGTTCCTTTTTAGCCAATAAATACTTTAGAGCTGCGTGGTCTAAGTACATACTACTTTCGTACCAAGTAAATAGGCTCAGAATTTATCCAGAGCAAAAACAATAGCAAGAAGCTCTTTCTCAGTAGTAGTATAATTAGACTGAGCAGCATCTAAAGTTTTAGACGCATAAGCAATTACAAAGGGATCCTTACCTTCACGCTGAGCCAGTGCTGTTTCTACTGCATGGTTGGAAGCATCGCACATTATTTCAAATGGCTGGCTCCATTTTGTTCCTCTCACAATTGGAGCTTGAGTCAGGGCAGTCTTCAGCTTATCAAACGCTTGTTTGTAATCCTCACTAAACTCGAATTCAATATCTTTCTGCAGTAGTCTGGATAAGGGAAGTGCTACCTTACTGAAGTCCTTAATGAATCTCTTGTAAAAACCTGCATGGCCAAGGAACGAACAGACTTCCCTCACAGAGGAGGGGTAAAGTAAACTAGAAATAACATCCACCTTTGCTGGATCTATAGAAATTCCAGTATTAGACACAACATGTCCTAGTACAGTCCCTTGTTTAACCATAAAGTGACATTTTTCAAAATTCAATACAAGGTTTGTATTGACACATCTATCTAATACTCTAGATAAACTATCCAAGCAAATATTGAAGGAATCACCATATACACTAAATTCATCCATAAAAACCTCCATACAGTCCTCAATAAGATTAGAGAAAAGACTCATCATGCACCTTTGGAAAGTAGCTGGTACATTACACAAGCCAAAGGGCATTCTCTTGTAAGTATAAGTCCCAAAAGGACATGTAAAAGTGGTCTTTTCCTTATTTTCAGGAGCTATATGAATCTGGAAATAGCCTGTGTAACCATCTAAAAAACAATAATGTGATTTACCTGACAGGCGATCCAACATTGATCAATGAATGAAAGAGGATAGTGATCCTTACGAGTGGCCTGGTTTAGGCGTCTGTAGTCAATGCAGACCTCCAAGCGTTCTGAACTCTGGTTGCCATGAGCTTTCCATGCTCATTCTTCACTGTAGTGACTCCAGACTTCTTGGCACCACTTTACTGGGCTTACCCATTCACTGTCTGAGATGGGTAGATGATATCTGCTCAGTAGTCTGGTCACTTCCTTTTGACAACCTCTAGATAGTGGGGTTCAGTCTTCTCTGGGGTTGACGGACAGGCTTTGCTCCCTCTTCTAAAAATATTCTGTCCTCACAAACTTGAGGGTTGATGCCTACTATGTCTGCCAAACTCCAACCAATTGCTTCTTGTGCCTCCTCAGCATACTAAGTACTGCTCTTCTTGTGAGAAGTGAGTTCCCTTGCAATGATAACTAAAAACTTCTGCCTGTCCTCAAGGTAAGCATATTTAAGGTGTGGAGGAGGTTTCAATTCTAACTTCTGCTCATGGTCAGGCTCTGGGGTGTTGGAGCTGGTAACAATGGTAAAGCACTTTCATTGTCCTTGAGAATGTCTCCTCACTGGACCTTGTCCTATGTACCTCTCTTCAAATTCTTCCTGGTGAACTTCAGCCACGTTTCATCTATGTTGTCACATTGCAGGATAGATGATCCTCTGGAGGATGCTTCATAGCTCATTCAGATTGAAGATTACTACTCGGCCATCTATTTCAAAGAGTATGTTCCTGAAAGCATCCATTTGAACTTTGAGGTCTTCAAGAATGGTTTCCGAGTAGGATGATGTTGGTCTTTTGGACTCAAAATAAAAATCAATGGGAAAGACAATCCACTAATACATCTTCAGCAATCCACCACTGTAATATACTTTATTCTAACAAAAAGACTACCGACCTTTTTAAGGGAGGGAGCCTCAAATTAAATATAGACAAAGGAATTATACTAAACATGCTCCTAAGTCACACATGCAGTCAGAAAATATACACTACAATAACACAATTAACCATACATGGACCTGGATACTACATTTTCAGTATACCTCCATTAAGCAGATATAGAATACCTAAAGAGGTTTCTAATTTTATTTTGTTTTATGTATACATAACTTTAGAAACTTTGCGACTTAGGTACCTTGAATAAATCAAAAGGGGAACAGTTACCTCAACGTTTGAATATTTCTTACCATTGGGATCAGGTTCCAGCTGCTTCCTGGCTTCCTTGCAAGTTGTGGAAATGGAATAGGAATGGTGTCCTTCACAATCAGCGTTCTGGGCTTTTCCCGTGGTTGGAACTTCTTTCTTCATCAACCATGTCCTGTGATGTCTCTTCCTTTTCAACATCTTCTACCTCCACACCTCTTCAGCTGAGGTGTTCTGGTAGGGTTTGCTCCTCCTGATTCCTCTCCTGCAGTGTGGTTCTGGACTTAGGGGTATGGCATTGATGCACCCTTTGGATTGGTAATGGTTGAAAAGGGATTCCACTGGAGCTCAAAGGCTGGTTATTGGAGTTATTCATTGATCCCAATTTGTGAGATAAGAGCTTGCAAGGTAGAGTTCAGACCATTTAGAGTAGAATTAAGGTATTTTCATGGTGTTGTCTCTGTCAATAGATTGTAGTAACTCATCATTAGCCAGATGAAGGATAGTGATCTGAGAGGTTGTTGGTTATTCAGTGGTCCTTGGATTGTCTTAGGTGAGGTGCTCTGTATGGCTGGTTCTGGTTCTGCGCTGTTTATTTTATTATTCAACCTCTGATTCCCTGATTGTCTCTGCCTCCTCTGTTATTGTTATCCCTCCAATTCTTGTTAGAATTATCTTCCAATTCTATTAGAATTGTCCTGCCATCCATGGCTGTAACTGCCACCTTGATTGTACCCTTGGTTGGGGTGGTCATAGAAGTTATGAGTGGCTGCCACGGTGTTACTTCCTGCTGGAGCTGCGGACATTCATCAGATAATGGCTATAATAGCAAATTCGCAACTCTCTGTGGGACTAACTGTTGGCTTTGCTATGGTAGAGAGGTTGAGCTGCTGACTTTGTTTGATTCAATTGCATCTGCTTTAGTAACTGGTC